>NC_138885.1:138549766-138799766 GCF_965194825.1 Balaenoptera physalus | reverse complement strand
CTGAGAGCGTGGGGTGCGGTAAGGCTGTGGGAGACTTCTCTAGATCGACTCACGGAGATTCACGTGTGTCCCCGACAGCGATGCGCCACGTTTCTTCCACCCAGGTCACCATGGAAACACGTCCACTCTGCCACATCAGTCGGGTGCCATCCTGCCTCTGCGCCTCATGCTCAGGCCAAGGAGTCCCCTTGTCCACTGAGAAGTGGCTGCCCAGGCCCAGGCGTCCAAGTCCAGGGCAGGAAACGTGCAGGCCGTCGGCAGTTCTGACACACGGCAGCCGAGATTCTGTCTCACAACCTCTCTGGCCAGTTTCCTTGGGACCCCCGGCCCCTGCCTGCCCCACACTCGCCCTGGTGCAGCGCCTTCCTTCCCTGCCCCCCACCCCACATGCCTGGACACGCCCTCTTCTTGGGGGAGCAGGTTCAGCCCCTTCTGCAGTCACCACCCCTCCCTGGGGACAGCATCGCATGGCCACTGACCTCGGGGGACCACAAAGTCCTCCAGATGCCGGTGCTTCCTGGGCTTCGGTGGGCTGTGGGGTGCAGGGGCCACACAGCCGGCCCCTCCTCCGGCCCCGCAGGTGCCAGCGTCCAGACTCAGGACTCGAAGCGCCTGGAGCTGCCCAGGGAAGGAGCCGCCTATCCGGCAGCAGAGGCGTGAACAGGTCTGCTGACACGTCCTCTCAGCGTCTGGGGGCGCAGGAGGAGGAGGGACCGGCAGGCACTCTCATCCTGGTCTCCCCCGAGCTCCCAGTGTGGCCCCCGGGCTCGGGCTGCCTTGGAGCCCAGGTGAGCCCCCCAGACGCAGAGGCGCCTCCTGTGCCCACCACCCCTCCCAGCCTTGCTGGGGCAACATGAAGCTGGCGGGGCCACAGCCCTGCCCTCTGGACCCCTGCAGGTTGTGCCACCAGGGGCAACCCGGGCCGGGCTGGTGGTCACTGCCTTTGCCACAGAGGTGAATGCGAGGCCGGTGTCCTGGGCCCATTAGCTGGGAAAACACGAGACAACGGGCAAAGTTCTTGCCGTGTGGCTCTCGGGAAGCTTCTCCTGGCTCGGAGAGCAGCCCTGGGGCAGATCCGGCTTGGCCCTCGAGAGGTGCCGGGCCAGGAGGCCAGCGGGGGGAGAGTGCGACCTCGCAGCCTTTGGGCCTCTGCCTTCCTCAGTCTGGGCACGTCCTCCTCCCGCCCCACCCCTGCCCCGGACAGGCCCTCGACTGGGGTGGTCAGCCTCCGGGTCAAGATGGCCAGGCCTCAGAGCCGCCCTCACGCCAGACAGCACCTTCCAGGAGGCCCGGGACTGGGCCGGTCATGGAGACGGGAACCGCTACAGGCATCTGGGGGCGTGTCTTTCAGCCAGTGGATTCCTCGGTCCACCCACAGGTCCCACCGGCCCCCAGCACCCCCTCCTCCAGCACGTTCCCCGGAGCCCCCAGGGGACGCCTCACCTTGGCCAACCGCCTCTGCAGACACCCGTCCACCGGTCACGGACCGGCCAGCGCACTGACCCTCTGGTGCCAGGACACGTTTCAGGCACAAGCCAGACTCTTCCTGAGGGTGCTGGAGACTCCATGCAGAGTCAACCCATCGACTGCAAGCATCCTGGCTGGTCCACACCGCCCGCCCCGGGCTGTTTCTGGCCCCCCATCCAGCCCACACGTGGCCACCACAGCTGTACAGCAGCAGACTATTGCCAAGCCCGCTGCCCTGTTCCCTCCACTCCTGTACCCACATACACAGTTTCCCCACCCTCAGAGCTGGCCCGAGGGCCTGGAGTCAGAGACACAGCCCCACATAGGTCCACACAGCCCCCAGGGGGTCACACAGCCTTCCACGAGGTCAAACAGCCTTCCACGGGGTCACAGCCCCCCACGGGGTCACACAGCCTTCCACGGGGTCACACAGCCTTCCACGGGGTCACACAGCTTCCCACGGGGTCACACAGCCTTCCACGGGGTCACACAGCCTTCCACGGGGTCACACAGCCCCCCACAGGGTGACACAGCCTTCCACGGAGTCACACAGCTTCCCACGGGGTCACACAGCCCCCAGGGGGTCACACAGCCTTCCATGGGGTCACACAGCCTTCCACGGGGTCACACAGCCTTCCACGGGGTCACACAGCTTCCCACGGGGTCACACAGCCTTCCACGGGGTCACACAGCCTTCCATGGGGTCACACAGCCTTCCACGGGGTCACACAGCTTCCCATGGGGTCGCACAGCCTTCCATGGGGTCACACAGCCTTCCATGGGGTCACACAGCCTTCCACGGGGTCACAGCCCCCACGGGATCACACAGCCCCCCACGGAGTCACACAGCTTCCCACGGGGTCACACAGCTTCCCACGGGGTCACACAGCCCCCAGGGGGTCACACAGCCTTCCACGGGGTCACACAGCCTTCCACGGGGTCACACAGCCCCCCACGGGGTCACACAGCTTCCCACGGAGTCACACAGCCTTCCACGGGGTCACACAGACCCCCACGGGGACGCACAGCCTTCCACGGGGTTGCACAGACCCCCACGGGCACTCCCTGGGGCTCAGTACCCCAGGAGATGTTAGTTCCCAGAAACAGCTGACCTTGAACAACCAGAAACACCGGTTTTCCAGAGGCCCGAAGGAAGTGGCCAAGGCCAGGACTTGGGGACATTTGGGGACCCACCCCAATGGCTGCCATACAGCCAGCGACTCCGAAACCTTGGTCTGGGGTCCCCGGCAGAGAGGAGCCTGGCGGCGACCCCCCAGTCAGGGTCACCCCAAGCCTTGAGGCAGCTGAGGAGGGTTCGTTTCCTAAACACCACAGGCCAGGAGACTCACTGAGACCCTCCGCCCCACCCGGCAGAAGAAGTCTAGTCCCTGTTCCAGGCCGCTCCTCTGGCCTTCCAGGGCCACTGGGCTCACCCACCGGCCCATGGTTGTCCCCTCTCTGTCCCCGTGGCGCCCAGATCTGCCCGCACGGCCGAGCCTGCCTGTGCCCTGTCCGCAGGGCCGCGGGCCGGTCTGCCTGCCAAGCCCAGGGCGCTGACCAAGCAAGAGGAGCCTCCAGATGTTTCCACAATTCGAGGAAAATCAACAAGAGGCTCCGGACGGCCAGTGCCGTCGAGTGCTGTGGGGACAGCGGCTCCATGCAGCCCCTTCCTTCAGGGCTTTGAGCTGCACCCGTGAGCCTGGGACGCTCAGAGCGGCCTCCACCCCGGCCTTGTGTCCCAGCAGCCAGCGATGGCGCCTGACCCCTTCTGCAGGGCCTCCCATGCCTGCCAAGTGCACGGGGCCAGGACAGCCCACGGGACCCAGGCTTGACCCCAAATAGTGGGGTGACACCCCTCAGCCGTCATGCCACCCCTCTCGGCTGGCCCTCCAGGGGAGCCCATCCTCACCCAAGAAAGGGGAGTCACCTCTACAAAGAGGTTGATCATGCCCACCCCCCAGGCCCTCAGAGTGGCGGCAGCGGGGCAAGGGGAGGGCACCCAGAGGCACTGGAATCTCCCAGAAGCAGGTGGGGTGAGCCAGGAGAGAAAAAGAAGGCACGTCCAGACCACACCCACCTCCCCTCCAAACGGTGCTGAAAAGTCTAATTCCCTCCGTTACACACGGGGAAGCAGTGCCATTTACTACCCACAGGTGGCAGGCACGGGCGCCCGCACCCGTCAGAGGACACCCTCTAAGTGGCTCAGGGCCCCTAGCCAACATCCTAAAATGCACACGTGGATAACTGGCCCTAAAGTGCCGGGAGGTGGCCAGGGACACGGCCAGTGCCGCAGGAAGGCGACCGCAGGACCGAGGCCAGCAGGCCCTGACCCCAGCAGCCGACCACCCAGGCCTTAAGCCCAAGCACCAAATCGCCGTCTCCTTGGCCCGGGCCCACACCCATCACCCACCCCCCCAGGCACAGGACAAGGCCCAGGCCTGGAAGGAAGGGGAGGGGTTCCGTGCTGTCTGAAATGAAGCCCAAGGAGGGTGAATTCAGGGAAGTATCCCCCAGTCCACATCAACTTCCCAGAAGGGCCTGTTTCTGCCAGGCTCTCAGGCTCCCAGGACTGAAGAAGTGCTTTGTCTGCCCGCGCTGACCCAGAGCCCCTGCCTTACCTCTGCAAAGCCCCCCGGAGCAGACAGCATGCTGGCAGGTGGCGGTCCGGCCTGGCCCCGCTGACACACTCTGGCTGGGAGCCGCAGGGCACAGGTACCAGTCTGGGTGTGACGCTTGGAACTCGACTCCCAGAGAAGCTCACCCGCCAGCCCAGCCCCGGTGGGAGGCCACGCCTTCCACCCTCACCCCAAGCCCAGGGCTTAACAGCGTTCTCAGGAGGAACCGGACCTTCCCTGGGGCCCGGCTGGTGCCGCGTGCGGAGTCTGGCTCCTTGCACGGGCCTCCCATCCCGGCTCGCCGCCGTGGGGCTGCTACCTGCTCACCCCGCCCCAGTGCAGGTCAGTCGGCCCAGGTGGGCTGGGGGCAGCCGTGGCATCGTCAAGGCCTCTGGGACCAGAAGGCAGCACAAGATGCGAACGTTCATGAGTCAGCCAACAGCTCTGAGGACGAGGGGGGAACAGGCCAAGTCAAGCGCTCTCCCTCCCTTCCTTCTTCTTCTCAAAAGCTTGATCTATACCAGGAGAAAGTTAACTATTATTTACATCCTGGGCTGGAAAAGAACTTTGGGAAGAGGACACCCCAGTAGAAAATAAACAAAAAATTTAGTAGATTTTACTCCATGGAAGTACATTTCTCTCCTTGGGAAATAAATAAATAGAATTCAAAGACAAACAAAAGACTCGGGGAAACGTCTGCAGCATTTTTACCAAACGTTAAGTCCAGAAGGAAAAGACAAAATCCCCACAGCACAGTGGGCGGCCACCGTGGAGTGTCCACCCCACCCCGACCAGCCCTGTGGGCTTTGGCAGCATGGGCTTTGGGGGTCACCTCCCCGCCTCGCCGCGGCCGGGCACCTCTGGGGCCACCTGTCCACAGGCCCCCTCTGTGCCAGCGAGGCAGGGCTCCCAGTTCGGTCGGCACCCATCGCGATGGGTGGGTAGGAATAGGCTCGGGACCTTCCCACGCCTCTGGCGAGCCTGGCGGAGCGGCCTCTGGTGCTGGCACTCATGTCCCCTCCGAGGGCACCTCTGGCCCAGCAGGAGCTGCGGGGCAGGGGTGCAGCTCAGAGTGCAGGGAGCCCGCACCCCAAAACGCTCGACTGAAAGGGTTGGGGGGAAGGCTGAGGCTCCCCCCGTCTTCGGTGGCGGTTCCGGGAGGGTCTTCCTTCGGGGGAGCTGCAGCCCAGCACCATGTATTTCACTTCTATAAGGGCGTGGGGGGTGAAGAGAGAAAAAGACGGAAGCGCTACACGCACGGCACCCGACCTCACCGGGGAGTCCCCACCTACGACGCACTGGCGCCGAGACAGACCACCGAAGGCTCCAGCGCGCGGCGGCCGCTAGGACGTGCGGGGGGAACGAGGGCACGTCCCACCTGCTGCATCGCCACCCCTCACACCTCACAGGCCACCAAAGCCACACAGCCGAGCCCCGGGACAAGGGGCAGGGCATCGGCCACTCGAAGCCACCCTCTGTCCCCGGGGTCCCCTGGTCCAGTCCCCTCCCGGCACAGGGAGCCCCCGCTTTGCTCTGGTCACCAAGCCCTGTGCAGGGGTGGCTGGTCCTCCCCGTCGTGCAGGGCGAAGGGTTTCCTCGGCTTTCTCGGGGTCCCCCTCCCTGGCCAAGAGGCAGGTGTCCGCCTGGCTCCTCAGGGAGCCGCGGTAAACAGCCATCGCTACGGCTTCGAAGGGCCATTCCTCCCGCAGTCAACAAGGCCACACGCGGCCCCGGCTCTCCCAGGGAAAGGGGCATCCTGCCTGACCACTTACCCGGGGAAAGGAGCCCCAGCCTGGGCGCAAAACCGGGACCCTCTGGCCGGGGGTGGGGATGCTAAGGGCCACACGTGGGGACGCTCGGGGCAGAGACCCCACTCCCCCACCCACTGGGGGACTCAGATTTCATGGTTGTTTCAAATGTTTCCCTTCCTCCAAATGTACCTCAGGCCTCCGACACTTGGTGATGGAGCTGGGAGGAAGGGCCGTTGAGCTGAGACCCCCAAGAGGCGCCCAGGGCCCCACCTGAGGGGACAGGGGAGACCACAGAGCCTCAGCCCTGAAGGCGCAGCCGGGGTCCTGGGGTGATGGGGGCCGGACGCCGGGCGGGGCCAAAGGATCCCGGGCAGGGAGAGTGGGCCATGTGGGGGAGGCCCAGGGGTCATTCACGGCATCCCCGGCTCAGGTCTGGGCTGGGGGTGCAGAACAGGACAAAGCAACGTGACATGGAGCATAGGTGGGCCCAGGGACAGAGGGAGGGGGCCAGCTGTGACTCACGGTCCCGGCTGGAGCCCCCATGAGCCCAGGGTCTGGGGACTCCAGGGGTAGATGGAACACCAAGAAGACCCCAACAAAGTCTGGGAGCAGGTGCGGTGCCCCTGCCGGCAGAGCCGCACCCTGAGGGCTGAAGGTCACCTCCGTGCCTGCCCGGCTGGAGAGCCCATGCCCAGCCCGCCCTGCCAGCCCCTCCTTCCCGCGTGAGGGACAGTTTAATGGGTGCAGGGCTCTGTCTCCTCTAGCCCAGCCCTGCTCCCACCCATGCTCTGTGCTGGGCGTGTGGCCTGGGTCCTGCAGGGTGGGCGGCGCCGGGCCGGACCCACGGCGGGACGGGAGGCCCACAAGTATTTGTCTCCTCTTCCCTTGGCTCTGCATGAACAGTAAGGCAGGGGTGGCTGTGAGCCAGGGGCTGGCAGAGCCAGCAGGGAAGGGCTCCCTCCAGTCCAGAGCCCGGGAAACGCGCCCCCGTCACGAGCCCAGGGCTCGGGGAAGCCAGCGGCAGGACCCCTGCCCGCTGACCGCCGGCAGCCCCTCCGAGCTCCGGCCGGTACCCGTGAACCTCAGGAGCCGGCTCGGACCCGGGGCAGGGGCACTGCAGCCTAAGCACCGCGGCCCCCAGCTCTCTGCTTCTGGGTCCAGGGGCCAGCCAAGAATCCCAGCAGCCAGGTCGAGCGGGTTCCACCCAGCACCCACCTCCCTCGCTGTCCCGAGGGCCCACGGCCATGGAATGGGAAGATGGGTCTGGGCACTGCCCAAAAGCAAAGGGACATCAGCTGATTTCACGGCCACCGTCCCACGGGATACCTCTGCACCACCTCAGGGGGAGGGGAGCGGAAGAGAGGCCCCAGGGGAGACAGGCCCGCCAGGGCCACCCCGGAAGCTCCTCCTCACACACCCCTGCACCAGGAGCTGCTCTAGAAAGTTCCCAGGACTCGGTTGTCCTGCAGGGCTGGGGGAGGGCAGGGCTGATGTTCCCTGGGGTGGGGGGGTCACCCAAGGGCCGTCGTGAGTGCGTCCAGCAGCGCGCCCATCCCAGGAAGGGGCCATGTCCCCACTGCCCATGTGGCCTTTGGGGCCTGAGCAGGACAACCCAGCCTGTCCTCCACGGGCCCCTGAGGTCCAAGGTGCCGCAAGCCTAGGACGGCGGGGGGTGTGCCAGGCAGAAGCGGGGCTGGTGGGGCAGCCGAGCGCACCCCCCGTCCTGGTGGAGGTCAGGGAGGAGGTGGAGGAGTGGGCCTGAGCGGGCATCCTGTGTGAGTGAGGTCAGGGGTCAGGCACACTACTCCGCGGCCAGTCACCTCCACCTCTCCGTGGGGTCAGCATCCTGGTGGACACCCGCAGGGGGCCCTCCCTGCAGGGCCACGAGGTCCCCAGTCTTCCTCTGAGCCCCCTGGGTCCTGAACCACAAGTCCTGAGCTGGCAGGGTGGAGACTCTGCTCCCCTGCAGGCCTGGCAGGGCTGCCCACCCCCTAGCCACAACCCATCCCTGGGGCTGAGGGGTGGGCGGCCTCCTTGCTCCCCCTGGCTCCCCGACAGCCTGCTTGCACCCCTGCCTGGGGCTTTCCTCCCACCCCGGGCCCCCTTCAGCCGCTCTCCGCGGCCTCCGCTCTGAGCGGTCCTCTTACGTAACCTCTTCTCACGCTGCAGCAGCTTAGAGGTTTTAAGGTGAAAATCAGAAGCTTTTTCTTTTTCTTTTTAATAAATTTATATTATTTATTTTATTTTTGGCTGTGTTGGGTCTTCGTTGCTGTGCGCGGGCTTCTCATTGCAGTGGCTTCTCTTGTTGTGGAGCACGGGCTCTAGGCATGTGGGCTCAGTAGTTGTGGCACGTGGGCTCAGTAGTTGTGGTGCGTGAGCTCAGTAGTTGTGGCTCGTGGGTTCTAGAGCGCAGGCTCAGTACTTGTGGCTCACAGGCTCAGCTGCTCCTCGGCACATGGGATCTTCCCGGAGCAGGGCTGGAACCCGTGTCCCCGCACTGGCAGGCGGGCTCCTAACCACTGCGCCACCAGGGAAGCCCCCCCAGAAGCTTTTTTTAAGCCAAACCCAACAGCGCCCTCAGCCCCTCCCTCGCCACCTGCAGGCACATGTGGAGCCTGTCCTCGGGCAAGTGTCCGGTGAGGAGCCGCTTCGGGAGGTGGGTGGTCTCCCCCTGTCCCCACCCCGCCGCGGGGTCCACTCCTGGTCCGAAGGTGCCTGTTGTTGGCGCCCAGCCTGCCTGGCTCCCTCTCTCTGCCTGTGACGTTTCGTGTGACCGCAGAGCCCGCAAGGCTCTGGATGGGTGAGCCTCCCCAGGCCCCGCCTGGACACGCGCTCCGGGTGTCCTGCCGTCTGCGCCTGCGGCCCCGGGGAGGGCACGTGTTCTCCGCGGGCACAGCCCACACCCGGGCTCTGCGGTGTGGTCCACACGGCCCATGTCCCCGCAGGTTCTGAGAGTCGCCTGCTGGATGCGACGGGGTTTCCTCTGGTCTTCCTGCTGTCCCAGCGGGTTTTTCTGGACGTGTGAAAACCCAAGACCTCCCTGTCCTTGCAGAGCCCACGTTTTACCATCACATAAGCGGGGTCCGGCTGGCAGGCCTCCTTCCCGCGTTCCCTCTGCAGGCCGCGTTGTTTCACTGATTCCAGGACACCATCCACAAAGACGGCACAAAGACCAGTGGACAGGGGGCCTCAGAGGCAGAAGGGAACCATCGCTGGTCGGGGTGGGGGGGGCAGAGAAAACTGCATATCCCACCCCAGCCGCCGTGGGTCCTGAAACAAGGCCCCTGGCCCGCGGCGCCGCATCCCAGGCCTCGTCACCGGCAGGGAATGCCTGGTGTGTGTCTGCCTTCTATGACCCGCCACTGCCACCTCCTCCACCCAGGGCGCTGCGCAGGGCAGCCCCGGCTCCGTCCCAGAAACAACTGGGAAAACGCCAGCCTCAAACCTGGCTTCCAGAGGGTCAGAAGCTGAGCACCACGGGCCATCCGCTGACCTTGGAAGGATGGAGGACAGGCGAGCCACCAGGTCTCTCGGGAGCTCCATCGTGCTGAGTGCCCAGCCGGGGATGACGGAAGAGGGGACAGAGCCAGCCATGGGGCCAGCAAGGCCGGAGGGACCCACTGCAGGGCCCCCCAGGCAGGACCTGGAACCAGGCGAGGCCACAGGCAGCCAACAACGGGTGGGGAGGGGACCTGCATTTTAAATCCTGGCAGAGAGCAGGAAGGGTCAGTTGGAGGCAGTCACGGGTGTCCCGACACGCCCGCCCTGCTGGGCCGGCGTGGGGGCTGGAGATGGGCCCTGGCCCGGGCCCTGAAATCATGCTGGGGCCAAGACACCCCCAGGAGAGTACCCACCTCCCCCAGGGTGTGTCCCATCCGCAGCCAGAGGACCCTGGCCGGGCAGGTGGGGCCGGGCCAGCCGCGTCAGCAGGGGCAGGGGCTTGTGTCCCCTTCGGAGCAGGCTCTGCTGGGGCTGCCCCTCTCCTGGGTGACCGGGGAGGAGACCGTGGATGCAGCCCATGCCCGGCCTCACCCATCCAGCCCAGCAGCAGCCATGGGACCTCTGAATCAGTCTGCGCCTGGTTTGTTTTATGAGAGTGTACGTGCACTTGGCAAAAAAAAAAAAAGGCAAAGCATCCCAAAAATATAGAAAATGACATCTCCTCCCCACCCAACCCGGCCTCCAGGCACCCAAAGTGAGTCCCAGCCGCGGTCTTGACACGCAGGAAGGTTCTGTTTGAACCGGCTTCCAAGAGTCGACGGCCTTTCTCAGAAGCAGGAGGTGAGCTGCCCCCTCCATCCCCTCCTCCGGCCGTCCCTCTGTCCAGGGGCCACAGAGGCACACACCCGCCTCCTTCTCAACAGACACACGGCCGGCGACGCGGCCACTGACCGACACCACCTGCAGACGGTGCTCCGAGCATGGCCCGGGGACACGCCGGCACGTGCATGCGTGCACGTGTGCCATTAGTGTGCAGGTGCGTGCGCGCGTGTGCGCGTGCACAGGTGGATCCTGAGGGGCGAGCCCCAGGAGTAAACCGCAGGGCCAGTGGGTGCCACTTCACTTTCTGACACGTTGGGGGCCAGCTTATCCTTCAAGGACATGGAGGGGTCCCCCTGCCACTTGCTCCCTCCCACCCCCAGTCACTAGGCCACCTTCTCGAAGCCCCACTCTTACTCTAGCAGGAAATGCCTCAAAGTTTTAAGCCCTCTAGTAATCCATGCATTATTTTAATTCTCCAAAATAAACTTGCTTAGTCCTAAAACTTTTTATAGGAGGTCTCTCTGCATCGCAAAGCCCCTCACTGCACATTACCCACGTGAGACCACGCCTCAGGGGCCCGATGAGGCGGGGCTCCAAGTCACACAGTGGGGGACAGGGACGGGGGACATGGCATGGGGATGGGGGACGGGGACAGGGATGCCCTGTCCCCACACACAGACTGCCAGGCCCCGGGTCACTGACGTTCGGGTGCTTGAGGAACAGGGTACACGGGCGCTTCACCTGGGCTTTTATGAGGTTATATTTCTAAGAACAGAAGGAAGGAAAGTATCATGATTAATTCCCACTTTTACTGGAAGCTCACAGCAGCCAGAAACAGAAAACGTGTGCAGCCTCCCAGACTGTCTCCACAGCCCAAGCAGCTGCCCCAGGGACCAAGGTCAATGGGGAGGGCCCGGTCGGGGTGACTGAAGATGCTTGTGCCGGGCGGGGCTTCTCACCCGGCACTACTGACATTCGTGGTCAAAGCAGAACTGGAAAGACACATCACAGCAAACCACCAAGTGCAAGAAACCAATGCCTGTCTTCCAACAACGGTCTTGCCAACTCATGGGCCTTCTAGAAAACAGGGGAAATGACACCTTCCACAGTGGGGGGCATTCCTGTCACTCTGGCTCAAATGTGACTAAAAGTCATCCGTAAAGCGCCCGATGGCCCAGGCTCTGTTGGTCAGAGCTCCGCGTGGACCCACCTCACAGTGCTCTGCTGCCCACATGGAGTTCATCACCTCTGCCCGGGGCACCTCAGAGGCTCACACTGCGTGGGGGACCAGCGGAAGGACCACCCGTGCCCCCTCCCAGAGCTGCACCCCACAAGGTGGAACCCCAGGGGCCACAGGCAAAGCAGGGGTGACCTGGTCTATTCTGATTGGGCACAACTGCTCACCCACCTGGCCTGTCCAGGACCTGCAAAGGGACGGAGTGCCCGCCCCGAGGATGGAGTGAGGACCGAGCAGCCCTCTCCACTCGGCCCACCCAACAGAACCGGCAGAGCACCCGGAGGAATCCTGCCGAGAGCCACGTGTCCCAGGCTCCACAGGGCCGGCTCCCCACCGCCGACCAGGGGGCCGGTCACCCCGCCTGCCGCTGGCTCCGTCGGATGGAGGCCCTGTGAGCCCACGCCAGCCTGCGGGCGCGCCCCACAGGCAAAGCCAAGGATCGAGGCCCCCTCCCGAGTCTCCCGCTGACCGCAGTGGGCGTCAGGTGCGGGTGGGCAGCGTCTTGTAGGGGTTCAGGATGCCCTTGGGGTCCAGGAGGGCCTTGAGCTGCTGCATGAGCTGCAGGGCCTCGGGTGGCTTGCTGTAGCCAAGGACGTCCTTCTTCTTGAAGCCCAGGCCGTGCTCGGCACTGACGCTGCCCCGCTGCCTGGCCACCCACTCGTACACGTAGGGCTCCAGGGTGCCCAGCAGCGACGGGCTGAAGGCCTCTGCCGTCACGTTGAGGTGCAGGTTGCCGTCCCCTGGAGGGACGCGCAGGTCAGGCTGGGCCCCCCTTTCCCGAGAGCCCCGAGCCCCGCCCCTGCCCTGCCTGGAGGCCGCCCGAGGGAGTGCTGGTCCCACCCGCCTCTGCCCTCACAGCCGGCCTCCAGCCCTTCACGTCACTGGCCACTGACCTGCTGGTGACCACTCCCCTCCTCTGGGGGCTGCAGCTCCCTTGGCTTCACGTACTTTTCTCTCCAAGTTCTCCCCAGCACCCCCTTCTCCACCCGCACAGCCTACCCCCCAACCCCTCCCCGAGGGCTCCGGACTGAGGGGGACGAACACCCGTCCGCCCTGCGAGGCCCCAGGCTGGGCCACCGATGCCCACAGGCCTGGGTCCCCAGCGTCCAGGAGGGCTCGGACCAGGTGACCTGGGGGCCTCTGACCCTGTGACCTGGGGCTTCTTAGACCCCCTCCCTCCATGCACATTTGTCAAATGCAGGGAGCGAACCAGGGATCCCTCTCCCACCAAAAGTGGTTCCCGCTGATACCCTCAGGGCGAAGGCTCTAAAAACAAGGGTCTTTCCCAAGGGAAACACTGCAGGGGGAGAGAGAACCTTATCTCCACTGACACTCAGATATCCACACCAGCAGCCAGCCTGCACGGGCTTGCAGCACAGCTCACAGGGCCCCGGTGGCCCCAAGGCCATTCCTGGCTGCGGGCCGGGACCCAGCCCCACTCCCACCCTCCCCACCTCCTGCACAAGCAAATCACCCCACCTCGGCCTCAAATAATTCCCACAGATACAAGCCTAAGATACATGAGCCCCAAATTGCAAACACATAGAAAAGAAACGATGATGACCAAGACCCGCCAGGACCTGCGACCTGGTGATTTCCAGAGACGGAAAATAAATGCTTCACGTGTTTAAAGAAATGAGAGAGAGAAAAATACAAGACACTGACCAGGGAAAGCTTTTAAATACCCAGGCTGATCTTCTAGAAATGAAAAATATGGTCACTGAAATGTCAACAAGCAAAGAGAGATTATGAAATGGAAAACAAATCAAGCACACAGAGGATCAGAGCTACAGACAACAGTAAAGAGAGACAGACGCGTGGGGACATCGTGAGCCCTCGACTGAAGCTCCAGAAAGAAGGGGCGGGTGGGAAGAGACAATATTTGCAGAGACAACAGGGGAGCAATTTCTAAAAGCCAAGCCCACCAGACCCCAGCAGGGCATGCCGACGCTCACCTAAACCAAAGCAGAGTGAAGCCAAGGAACCCCGAGGAAAAGGGAAAGATCTTAAAAGGAACAAAAAGGAAAAAAATGGACTCCTTTCAATGGAACCACACTCGCTGACAGCTAACTTTGCGGCAACAGAAGTCAAGACGGCAGAATGATGTCTTCACTCTGCAGAGAACAGAACTGTCAACAGAGAATTTTGAAATCCATTGGAAAAACAACCACTGAAGAACAAAATTCATACATTTTCAGGTAAATAAAATCCAAGACATGCTGTCACCTACTTTCCCACACTAGAGGCAATTCTAAAGGCAGGGCTGTGACCCCAGGTCAAAGAAGGACCAGAGGTGTGGGTGAGTCTAGACAAACACTGACCTCGTGGAGTCATAACAACAGCACTGCTGCTATCTGGGGCTAAAAAACACGATGGAACACACTCCAAAACACAGTGTGTGACCAGGAGCAGATGGTAGCATCAAAGTGACAGGGTCCCCAGGTCCCCAGGTCCCTGCCCCAAGTACTGATCAGGGCTCTCAGGGAAACAGAACCAGTAGGACACCTGCAGATGCACGCAATGTACAGAGTGGGGGTCGGGGGGAGGGAGAGGGCTAGGAGGACGGAGGGACAAAGAGAGGTGGATTTTAAGGAACTGGCCCACAACTGCGGGGACGTGGGAGCCCAACCTGCAGGGCGGACCAGCAGCTGGAGACCTGGGGGCGAGCGGACGCTGCAGCTCGAGTCCAGAGGCCGTGGGGAGAACCCCCTCTCCCTCGGGGGACACCTGTGCCTTCCTCTTCAGGCCTTCGACTGCTTAGATGAGGCCCACCCACATCATGGAGGGTAATCTGCTTTACTCAAAGTCTGCCAATCTAAATGTTAATGTCATCTTAAAAATACCTTCACAGCAACATCTAGATTGGTGTCTGACCAAGCATCTGGGCACCACAGCCCAGCCAGGCTGACACACAAAATGAGCCACCACACTGTTTGGGAGGGGGATCATGACACCGATTAACTTCCAACCCTGGGAAGGCAGGACCGCCCTGGTAAGGCCACAATTCTAGGGCTACTGCCGAAAGACTAGACAGGCACGATTCCTTCATTAGTAAATGGAAACAAGTTATATGAGAAAAAACACCAACCAAAAGAAGGTAATAAATCAGAGAAAAAGAAATAGAAGAAATGAAGGACAAATAGAAGGCCCAAAGTCAGACAAATCCAGGTCACTGAGTAATTACAGTCTTATGTAAATTACAAAATATGCTACCTCAAAACAGCCTGCTTTGGCATAAGGATTATTTTGAGCTGAAGGCAATTGAAAAGAAACAGGCACAAGAGAAGCTCTCTGCCCTCCGTCCACCTAAAAGCAGGACGTGAGTGTGTAAAGGTGTCTCCACATTCCAGCAAGGTCAGGGTACCCACCTGAGACAACTCTGGCCTCGGTCTACACAAGCCTCATGTCCATTAGCTTCCCCGTGTGTTTATGCACCTTCCCACAATCTGCTGCCTAGAAGTTCTGTCCTCTTCATCTGTGCCATCTCCAAAGATGTACTGTTCTTTGCTAAGATGCCCTATAAGCCCAAGTTCTAACTGAAACCAAGCAGGACCCTGTGGGGCTCCTGGGCAAGGGAGCCTCTCTGTTCAGCCTCCATGACCTTCCCTGAGCTCCAAAGGGCAGATTCGAACAGCTGCTGATCAGGGAAGGGAGGGGCTGCAGAGACGAGGGAGGAGCAGCCCAGAAACAACAGTGCAGCCCTGGGGCAGGTCCCGGTTCCCCCAAACGGGACACACAGAACAATGTATCTGAGCTCTTTACAGAACTAAAACCCCCAACAAATGGAAGATGTCAGCATTCTTCATTCCAGAAAAGACCACCTGAGGCCAGATTAAAGGAACCAGAGAAGCTCATCAGGAGACCACCTGAGGCCAGATTAAAGGAGCGCAGGCCCTGCACACACCCTAATCATCAGCAACCCCACCCTTGAACCATGGCTATAAAACTCCTCACCAAATCCTCCCGCGTTGGGACCCACAGTTTTTCAGAGCAGGAGCCCGCTGTGTCTCCCTCTGCCTGGCAAAGCAATAAAGCCATTCTTTTCTACTTCACCCAAAACTCTGTCTCTGAGATTCCATTCGGCGCCGGTCACCGAGGCCGAGCTTTCGGCATCAAACTGACAGCCCGCATCTCCTATCTTCAGAATTAGCAGAGGCACCAGGAGAAGCAGAGGGGTCTACTGTCACAGTGGGGGCTCCTCTCGGCAGCCGACAGGCGAGCGGGTTCCAGGAAGGGGGCGGCACAGAGTGCACACTTTATCTGGAGGGCCTGCAGGGGCCACACCCCTCTCAGGCACCCACCAAACGGCCATGGAAACTGGCTGCACCCTGGGCCAGGGACCACGCTTCAGCTGAAGATGAGTTCCACCCAGCTCTCTGCCCACAGCACAGTCAACAAGCCCATGATCTTTAAAATGGCTAGAAAACGCCCATATGTTTGGAAATTTAAAGACACAATTCTGCCTACCTCATGGGTCAAGGAAGCAATGACAATGGAAATGAGAAAATATTCAGACCCGAAAGATAATGAAAGTGCCATCAGACAGGGTGGGACCTGGGGCTTCCCTGGTGGCGCAGCCAGTGGTTAAGAATCCGCCTGCCAATGCAGGGGACACGGGTTCGAGCCCTGGTCCGGGAAGATCCCACATGTTGCGGAGCAACTAAGCCCGTGAGTCACAACTACTGAAGCCCGCACACCTAGAGCCCATGCTCCGCAACTAGAGAAAGCTTACACACAGCAACGAAGACCCAACACAGCCAAAAAATAAAAAATAAAATAAATAAATAAATGTTAAAAAAAAAAGAAAAGAAAAGCACTAAAATCATTAACTTCAGCGGTCTGGTTTTCGTGATTAGCAGTAATATTTTGATATTTGACTACAAAAACTCCTCTATATCCTGGTTCCTCCTTTGCCTCTTTGAAGCCGTCCCTCCGAGCTATCCGACAGGTTGCCTCCCAGCCTATGTCCTCAGTATGGTCCCCGAATAAAACTTAACTCACAACTTTTAGGTTGTGCATTTTTCTTCAGTCGACAGATACAAGAAACAAACCAAATCAGCAGTTAAATAGCCCCCCTCCCCAAAGGCTGGACATGGCACAAAGGCAAAAAAGGAATAATATGAACAAGGTAATGCCAATATACTCGAAGGCTTAGAAGAAATGGACTAATGCCCAGAAAAAAAATTACCACAACCAATTCTGAAGAAAAGGAAAGCTAGGAGAGCCCTCTAGTTGTTAAAGAAATTTCTCTGTAGTCAATCCCACCCCCACAAAAAATACCCACAGAAACCTTCAGGCCCAAATACCTTCATTTACAAGTTCTACCAAACATTCAGGGAAAAGGTAATTTCAACCCGACAGACTCTTCCAGAGACGACCCCCAAATCGTTTTAGGACTTTGAGACCAACATCCAGCCTGGACAGAAGAAGGAAGGCTTACAGGACAGGATGGAGAAAGCCCTACATGAGATAAGTAAACAGGATCAAACAAGACACAAAAAGGATCATGGCCACGCTGGGCTTATCCTGGGACACAGGCCCACTTGCCCTCAGAGGTCTGGAGTGATGAGCCTTGTTGGCTGGTCAAAGGAAAACCAGCACTGGGCACCTGGGCAGACCCAGAAAAAGCATTCGACAAATCCAACGTTCTTCCTCAATTCTTGAAAGTGGAATCCCTCCACTCAAGCGTTCAGAGCGATGCCGGGCCAGGGCCAGCCCTCCACCATGTGCCCCTCACCGCACCTCTTCAAACCCTCACAATCCCAGGAGGCACTGCTGAATCCCACCCTGAAGACATGGATGGAGGCCCCAGAGGGGCCCACCCCAGCACACCTGCCCTGTGGACGGGGCTCTGAGATGCCCAGTTCCAAAGGCTGCCGAGAATGAAGGGGAATGAAACAGTTCCTTTCATTTTGCGTGACTTTTCTGCAAAAAATAATTATCTGAACTGGTTTTAAGATCCTTACGTCTGAGGAGGAAGGGGTGAGGCCCCTGCATCAAACCTCGAGACCCCCGCGTTCAGGGCCCACCTCCCGCTGCCCCAGCCAAGACCGGACCCTGCACTCCGCCTCCGAGACGGCCCCAGAGACCGCGTGGTGAGGACGCCCTTCCCCCTCCCGGCCCCGGGTCCCCACCCACACCACGGGCGGCGCTCACCCAGGTGGCCGTAGCCCACCACGTGCTTGGCGTGCAGGCCGAGGCGGGCCCGCAGGTCGCTCACGAGGTCGTAGAGCCTATCCAGGGGCAGCGAGAGGTCGTACTTGTACACATAGCCGTCCCGGCTCAGGGCCTCGGTGATCCTCTCCCTCAGGGCCCACAGCATCTGGAAGTGAGGGGACGGGCACGGTCACCTGCGGCGGGCAGGGCAGCGATGCTGAGTTGCTGCGGGGTGACCGCGGGGTCGCGAGGAAACCCTCCAGGTGACAGAAACGTTCTGTGTCGTGACAGGTGTGTGGCTTCTGTCCCAGAGTCCATATGGGACAAGGTCCCCGAATGAGGCCACAGGCTGGCCCCCGGGACCCAGGCACCCAGGGCCCCTTTCGGGACAATCGGAACAGATCCTGTGACCCCCATGACAGGGCCCCGAGCGAGGGCGGGGGCAGGGCAGGCGCGGGAGGGGCATGGCAGACAGGGGGGACATCCCGGGCCTGGGCTGAGGGACACGGGGAGGGACTGAGGGAGCAGAGAGGCAGGGTGTCCTCATCACGGTCACGCTGTGCTTCGCGAGAACGCCTTCCCTGTCGCGTCAGAGAACAGAGGGCCTGGGCACACCCGTCCCACCTGGGCCTCATCCCTGCCCCGCCCTCCACCCCCCACTCCCCACTCCCCATTTCAGGAAACCTCCCGGCAAACCAACTTCCTCGGCAAGGCAAAAGCTCCTTTCTCTTGCTTTTTTAACATACCCCCAGTGCAATGATCACCCCTGAAAAAATAACAATAATTCCTCGCCACCACGGACTACCCAGCCAGCGCCCGGACCTCCCCAGCCGCCTCACAGACCTTTACAGCAGAGGGTCACTCGGCACCCGCCTCCCGCACGCTCATCGGCAGCCCCTCCTCTGGCCTGACCCCCTCACCCCCGGAGTCCAGCCACAGCCCTGCTCGGCCAGCCTGAGCCGGCCGGCCCCGCCCGTCCCCTGTGCCCACAGGTTCCTCGACCCCCGCTCACGGCCACCTACGTCCATCACGTCCACAAGACCTGCTGCCCCCTTGTCTGCCCACCCCCTCTCACTGCGCTCCAATCCCACCCTCTCCAGAAAGTTCTGTCTGGAACACGGCAGGCACCAGCCCCTCAGGGCCTTTGTGCACCTGCACAGGTACCTCACTCCCCACCCCCCATCCATCTGTGCTCAAATGCCCCTTCAGGGACGTCCTCCTGACCCCTCACCCACCCAGGAAGGATGCTGGCCCAGGCCCCTCCTGTGCCACCCGGCCGGGCCCCTGGCACCGACGTTTGAGAACGGGGCTGTGGAGCCAGCAGCCCAGACAGGGCAGGACCAGAGGGGGCACCGAGGCAGGTGGCACCACCCCCCAGGGATGCGGCGCCCGGCCCGGACAGATGGCCCCGCTGGGCACGCCCGCTCACGCTCAGCCACAGGCCACAGTCCAACCTCAGGCGTCATGGGAAGGACGAGGGCCGCAGCCTCCACACACCTTGGCCCTCCTCTGATCGGCGGCCAGGGTCCCGTCGGTGACCAGCCCCGAGCCCAGCACCTGCTCCAGGAAACCGCTCAGCTTCTCCGCATCGTGCCCCGCCCCGGAGCCCGAGGTCTCGATGAGGACGTAGAACGGACTTTCTGGAGGGGGCAGAGGGAAAGCGGAGGGGAAGGCGGTCGGCCAAGAGCCAGGACAGGTCTAGGCCAGCCGCAGCTCTAGTACCCCTGACGGCTCTCATGTTGCCCGCAGAGCAGCCGCTGGCTACTCAGGCTGAATTTCAGACAGTTTAAAAATAGGTCTTTCACTGTAAGAGAAACCATGCCCCCTGGAGACACCACAAAGCTGTACTCTTGGTGCCTGGATAGGGCGGGAGGCGCCCCAGGGGCTCCTCTTACCAAACTGTAGGCTAAAGGGGAGGCCCAGCGCTTTGCAATGGCCGATAACACCCCAGGGGCCCTCCAACCATCCAGGGACCTTCTGTCCATCCAGGGACCTTCCGCCCCTACCCCCCAGGGACCCTCCATCTTTCCAATGGTTGTACATGTCTTATTTCTCTACCCTGGACGGGTGGTTTCCTATTTTATACGAAAACAAATACCTCAGTAAAAATTTAAAGCATAGAGTTCTTTCCACATTTATGACTATTATGGACTGAACTGTGTAACCGCCCACCCCAAATTCCCACGGTGAAGCCCTACTCCACCCCTTATGTGACTGTATTTGGAAATTAGGCCTTTAGGGAGGTAATTCAGGTTAATTGAAGTCCTAAGAGTGGGGCCCTGATCTTTCAGGGCTGGTGCCCTCATGGGAAGAGGAAGAGACTCCAGAGGTCTCTCCCACACACACACAGAAGACACCCCATGAGGACCTTCACCAGAACCCAACCCCAATGGAACCCTGGTCTTAGACTTGCAGCCTCCAGAACTGGGGGAAATAAATTTCCTTTTTTAAGGCTCTAGTGTTCTGTTAGGGCAGCCTGGGGTAAGACAACGATCATTTCTTCAGGGTCGATTCCAGAAGTGAAAATACCAAGGTGTACAGCTGCATGGACTTAGCTTTACACAGAGCGCGGACTAAAGACCTGGGCATGACGAGCTCACTGGCTAAATCAGAACGAGCTGGCTGAGCTCCGAGGGCCAGCACTTCATGGGATGACACCTCTCCCAGCGCAGGAGCCAGGAGGGCGCCCCTGACTGTGCGTCTGGCTGTTCCAAAGACCCCAGGGCTACAGCACGGCCGACAGCATCGACTGAACTCCGGGGGCGTACGTAAAACGAATTTCCGGGAGAACTCTGCTCTCAACAACTACGGGGACGTGGGAACCGTGGCGACGCTCCCTGCCATCTCCTACTTCACGGACGGGACGGAGGCTCCGATCAGCCCACACATCAAACGGCACAATAGGGGCGGTGGGCGCTGCCAGCAGGCGGGGACAGTACCTTGCACGGGGCAGGCCAGACGGAGGTGGCGCCCGACCAGCTTCATGCACTCGGCGTCCATGAACTCGAATGCGGACAGGATCTCGCCCAGCATGCCCCTGCAGGTGCAGAAGGTCTGCAAAACCTCAGCAAAGCCAGGACAGCCTGCAACAGACGTGGAGAAAGGACAGGCGAGCTGGTCATGCGGAGGCAGGGCCTCACCTACGGGCCCACCTGAGCCCCCTTTCAAGCAGCAAAACCAACCCGTCTCCCGGCAACAGTGCCGCTGAGCTGGGCAGCCTCACGGAGCGGGACAAGCCACCCGGGTCAGCCGCCACGTCGTAGGTCACAGGCATCGAAGAGGAAGAGAAAAGCCTGCCTGAGAGCCCCGACGCTCGGGAAAGCCACTTGGAAAGTCCACAAACACAGGGCCAGCAACGGGCCGCCCCGGAAAACGGCTTAGCTGTGCGTCCCTGACGACACCCAGGGCCCAGCAAGTCGTTCAAGGCACATTTACTGACCCCCGAGCTCTCCGTGGTGTCCCGGTGCCTGGAGCTGACCACCAAGCGGCCCAAGGCAGAGAGGGGACGTGGATATGTCAGCAGGGGGGGAGGGGTGGGCACACTTGGCCTTTCAGGGCAGGGATGGGAAGGCACTGAGAGGTCGTGTGGAGGTCAGGGAGGAGGGTCTGGAGACAAGATCCGGCGAGTGAAGCTCAGGGGCTGAGGCCCAAGGAACACGTGCAGGCCCCCCAGCTGGACGCAGGGCTGGACATGGCGGGTTTGGCGATATGTGAACTCCAGCCGCAGGGAGCGTCAGTGAACTGGAAACAGATCAGAAGAAACCTTCCAGAACGCATCACAGAGTGAGACAGGATGGAAACTCGGGTGCAGGTAAGACACAGGGAGGGTGGACAGACTGATAGGCTCTATCGTGTGTCTAATCGCAATCCTGAGAGGGGAGCAAAACGGGGGCAACCGCTGACGAGGGGGGGGGGGTGGCAGGAAACTTCTGGAAGTGGGAGAACCAAGCCATGGGTTTAAGAAGTTCAGGAAACCCAGAGAGAAAAAGAGACGTACTCTCACATGCAACACACCGAGACCCATAAAACGCCAAAGGTAAAGAGAAAATCTTTAAATCGGCCAAAGAAAAAGAGAGAGAGTCCCTCAGAGCAGCGGCACAGAGGACGGCTCGCTGACGCCACCAACAGCCACGGAGCCACGCGGAGTGCCGCCCTCACAGGACGAAAGGGCACAGATGCCAGCCTGTGCTCGCGAGAGTGTCTTCCAAGAATGCGGTGAAACGGAGATGGTTTTGGACAGACTCAAAGCGAGAACTGAAGCAGCAGGCATCCACGACAGGAAGTGACGGAGGACGTGTTCACGAGGCACGCGGCCTCCGGAGGAAGGCCTGACACAGGGGACGAAGAAAATGGCACGTGTGGAAAGTAACAGTAAGGACCACCAGAGATCAGAGACTGACGGACTCAAGACAAGAACCCGTGCGTGGCAGGAGCCACCGCGGGCCCTGGATCCCGCCGCCGGGCAAGGCGCAGGGACCTCCCAGAGACGGGCCTCTGGACCAGCAGAGGAGCGGAGGCCGCGGTCAACCTAACGCAGCTGAACGACAGCGGGAAAGGAGGTGCAAACAGGTGACGGAGGGATCGGAACAAAGCAGACATGAGCCCGTTTTTCAAGCCTGCTGTGAAGGGAAGCAGAGAACGTGAACGGCCGGCGAGGGAAATATCCCAACGCGTTCGCAGAGACAGGTGGTCCAAGACAGGGGAGGCAAGCCGCTGGCTTACAGACAGTACTACTTACTGCCCCCCCCAACCCCGTGATGAATGGACTCGTGCCCTTGATCTTGCGCCAAACCACATCATTTCCCTGTGAATCTTACTGCATAAGCTGCCTAAATAACAAACACTGGGTGGATGAAACGTGCAAAGCCCCGGTTTTGTTACAGAACAGAGTGCTCTGCCCAAACCCCACTGCGGACACCAACAAGGCCAGGTCCCAGAACCTTTGGAAACAGCGAGAAGCCCGGAGAAACAGGAGGGACCGCACATGGCAGCGCAGCCTGAGAACCCGCTCGAGAGGCAGACGGAGGGCACCTACCGAGGAAAGCCACGTTCACAGCGCTGGGCTTGGGCGGACACAAGATGGACACGGCGGTGATAACCCCCAGGGTGCCCTCCGACCCGATGAAGAGCTGCTTCAGGTCATAGCCCGTGTTGTCCTTCCGCAGGGACGTGAGGCAGTTAAGGATGGTGCCGTCGGCCAGCACCTGGGAGGGAGCAGAGACGGGCACTCTTGCATCAGCCCACGGCCCCAGCAGACGCCCTGGGGAGGCCGGCCCAGCCCAGGGCACCCTGAGAAAGCTGAGCCAGCCATCAGTCCCCCGCCCCACTTTGGTCCAGGAACACAGGGGTCCCTAGGGTGGCACCAGCCTGAAGCCACCCTAACAGGCTGAAAGAGGGGCTTCTCTTCCCCGGACGCAGTGACGACCCCCCCACCACCACGATCAGCAAGCTCAGGGCTCGGTGCTCACGGGAAGCTGGCCCAAAGCGGGCGCACCTGGGGTGCAGGAGGGCAGAGAACGGCAGTGAGTCAGGCCCCCCACCCCTGCACTCCTCATCCACAGGCCCCTCGGTCATGCTCTGTAAGCCCGTCCTGAGTCTTGCTTGGTTCATCTAGTCAGAAGCTTAGTGAAACAGCTTGTGAAAATGAGAAAGTGAGTTACAATAAAAAATAACCTGCGTCCAGAGGACAAAGCTACGGGAACCTCGTGATTTAGCAGATGGAAGTCGTTCCCTCCTTGGGTAAACAGAGGGCCCTGGCTTTAGAAAGCCCCGAGGTGTGCTTCACAGACTCAGCAGCCCTAGGGGTGGTGACGGTGGCGCCACGGGGCTCCTCTGAGCGCGAGCCACCAGGAAGCTGGCGGGCGGGATGCTGCTGGTCCGGGAACCCGCTCGAGCTCCCCACGGCAGCTGCTCACAGGGGCAGCAGGGCAGCGGGCACGCCATCACCTCGTGGGAAGCCAGAGAGCGGGGTGCTACGTGTAACCCCCAAGGCCCTGCTGGGACCGAGAGGAGACCGGGGCTGGTGCGGTGGGAACCTGGATCTCCAGGCTGGGACGAGGCCCCATCCCCGAGGTGGCCTCATGCACCTGCGCCACCCGGGGCCCAAAAGGGCAGCCCCCATGCTGGGCCTGCACCACCCCAGGTGTCTGCAGGGAGCAAGGGTGGACCTGGCAGGGGGTCTCACCCAGAGACCTCGCATGCTGACCACTGGGAAGGTCAGCCACCCTGGGACCGACCGGGGGGCCAGAGCGAGCCCAGCCAGTGTCACTGGAAGCAGGGCCAGCGCCCCTGGAAGCAGGGCCAGCGCCGAGCCGCGACAGCGTCCCCGGCTCACCACTTCCAGGCCCAGGACCGTCCCTCGCAGCGAGCCGTATCGCAGAAATCGCAGGCCACCTGCATTGGTCGCCACGTTCCCCCCGATGTGGCAGCTGCCCTTCGCCCCGAGGTCCAGCGGCATGACAAAGCCCCGCTCCTCCACATACCGGCTCAGCTCCTCCAGGACACAGCCCGCCTGGCAGACCAGGACCCCTGCCAAGCAACCAGAGCGCCCGCGGGAACTCAGCTCAGGACCAGCCGGGCCACGCGGGGGGGCCCTGCAGGCGAAAACCCCCAGAAGGGGCGTCTGCCCGGAACCCGGGCGAGGAGGAAAAGGGGCGTGTCCCCCATCCCTCCCCAGAAGATGCCTTCATGAGAAAAGAAACAAAACAGTGAGGCAAAATGGAGGAAAAAAACCTCACATACACCACACCCCCACACACACATACACGCTTATGCAAGGGAGCCGTAAACGGAGGGCTGCTACAAGGCTGTGGCCCTCATCTGTGGGGGTGATTCTGCCCCCGGGGACACGTGACAATTCTGGAGGCGATCTGGGTTGGAGGTGCTGCTGGCATCGAGTGGGTGGAGGCCAGGGTGCTGCTCGACACCACCGGGTGTCCAGGTACCCCTGCCAGACAGCACGATCCACCCGGATGTCCTGCCCGAGAGGCACCGACTCGCCGTTGCCGGGCCCCGAGCTTCATGAGCAGGGAGCCCCGTAGACGCCTTGCACGCCCTGGGAAGGGCCGGCACAGTCAGGACATGTCAATCCGAAGGGGCCGCGGGGACAGCTCAAGCCCAAGGGGTGAGTCACCCCAGTAACCAACTGAATAACAGCCCCCCTGCAGACGCCCCCGGGGGGCCCGGCTCGGGTGGAGTGGTGGTGGCCTCTGGGCCCTCCCCGGCCCGGGTCCCCCATGGCCCAGCCCCGCGGCTGAGAGGGAAGGTCCTGACGGGCAGCTGGCCTTACCGGACACGTTGTGGAAGCTGACGATCTGGTTCATGAGGGCGGTGGACACGATGATCTCATCAAAGACGGGGGTACTGCCCCCCACCATGCCCGTGTTGCCCCCCTGTGGGCTCACGGCCAGGTTCCTCTCGTGACAGTACCTGGGACACACACAGGACCAGCGTCAGGGCCCCTTTCCCACACCAGAAGCCCAGGGGGACACTCTCGGGGCTGTGAGACCCCAAGGCCCTCCTGCCACAGCCTCGAGGGGGTGCCTCCTCGGTCCCCACGCACAATGGGAGTCTGAGGGGACAAACGTCCATCACACGATCCCCCGGGGAGCTGGCGGCCGGCATCTTCCCAGATCACGGCTGAGGCCCCAGCTGCCCTGAGACGCCACTGCTCCAAGTACAGACAGTCCGAGCAACAGCTGCTGCCCTCCCTGTTCACCTGAAGAGCCGCAGCCCCCAGGCACTCCGGGCCCCCTCCCACCTCCACGCCCCACGTCTCCTCTCCCCTTTAACCTTGGCCGCATGCCCCTCCCTCGCCCACCGCCCTCCAGACAAACGTCAGCCTCATCAGCAGCACCTCGTCCCCAACCAGGCTCCCACCGCGCCAAGACCTGAAGCGACGAGGGCCCCGATGGGTCAGGATTTGGGCAGCAGGGCACCTGCCCCGAGAGGCAGGCTGCCCACGTGCGTCAAAAAAGCCGCCTGCCGTGCGGTCAGCCTCCAGCCGTGGCTCTGACAGAGAAGGCCGGGGCGCCCGCCCACCTGCCAGCTATTCTGACGCATTGGACACATGTCAACGTGCCACCGTGGGGACAAAGCACTCACAGGGCGCACACCTTCCATGCAATGAAAGTGGCGTGGGAGAATAATTAGCAACAAGAGATGGGCACGGATATTGCCAAATGGAAGGGAAAAAAGACTCTGACACTGTAGATACAATGTGGTAACATTTAAAAACCCTCACCCGCGCAAGCAAGATGCTGAGCTAACACACCAAAAGGTCATCGGTGGTTTTCTCTGGAGGGGAAATTACTGGTTGCTTTTGAATTTTTTTTCTTTATGGTTTTGTACGTTTTCCAATTTTTCTATAATCAACACGAGAGTGTATTGATATAAAACATCAAAGAACACATTTCTCAAGAAAAGGTCTTATCTCCTTCCCTGCTCTGCGCTTCGAGTCTGCAGCCGCTCCCCACCCGAGGCCCACCTGGTACCCCAAGGGTCCAAGATTCCGGGCTCAGCCCTGCTCAGGCTGGCACTGCCCCCGCCACCTCCCCGGCCCCGGTCACTGCCCACTTCACGGGGTCTGCCTGTTCTGTGTCCTGTGCCTGTGAGGAAACCACTGGTGAGCGACACAGGAGAGAGAGCGGGCAGGGCGTGTACCTGAGGATGTGCGCCACCTCCTGGGACGTCCGGGGCCTCAGCAGCACCTTGCTGGAGCCTGCAAGACAGAAGCTGCGCGGTCACCCCGCGGCAGGGGCGCATCCCACCTCCTGGCGGAGCTGGCCCACAAACCTCAAGGGCCAAAACCCGATGGCAGAAGCGGCCCGTCTCTAGCTGGAGGAGGTGGAGGGCCAGTGGGTGGTGGTCTGTGGTCCCGAGCTGGGCCCTGGGAAGCAGGGTGGCCGGGCCCTGGGGCAGGGGCGTCTGCCCGGCTTCCCCACTGAAAGTTACTGGGTTTCCCTTGTAATTAATACATGTCTCGTGCAGAGACACTTGAGGTTACGTCAATACCCTGTCGCCCCGCAAACAGTCGCCCGTGAACTTTAGCGTCTGTTGACCATCCTTACCTGAATCTGTTCTCAGGACAGGTACCAGAGGTGATGTTTCTAAATCCATCCATCCGCCCGCATTCGAGTCAACCTTCTGCTGTAAGAAGGGGCCTCCCCTTCCCTCTCACGTATTTGTGTCCTTGGCTATTTAATCACAGCAGTGCGGGCTCATGGGTTTTTAGCTTGCTCATTGGTTACAATTCTTTGCTGTCACGATGTATCTGCTGTCCAGCCGTGGCCTCGTCTGTCGGCATTCCTGACCACTGCCTCCAAGACAATCGAGTCTCTTTCCACCCTTTCAATTTTGTGGGAAGTATCAGTACTTTAAGTAGCTAAGAGGCGGCAGGAGGACAGGGGGGCGTCTGGCAGGTGTTCCTGCTGGTCCGTGACTTCATGGAGCTGTGAGCTCGGGCTGTAGTGTCTACCTCACCCTTTTCTATTCTGAAAGCCATTTCTCACTTGCTTTGCATCAAATGAACCACGTCTGCCCAGGCAGCTGGCCGTTCGGCATCCAGCCCTTCAGGACAGCACAGTCCAGGGACCCTGGTCACCCCCGAGGCTCCTGTCGGTTTCACTCACACACTGTTTCTCAGCAACACCTGAGTGCCCACCCTATGTGCCCTGTGATGGGCACAGAGAATAAAAACAGACGAGTTCTCCCGCCCCTGGGAAGTTTACTTTCTCATGGGGGAAAGGATAAGAAAATGGCCCAATGTGTTAATAAGGGGGGCCTACAAAGAGAACGGAGCACGGAGCAGAGAATCATCAGAGGCAACTCGGGGGAACCGCCCAGGACCGGAGGGAAGGAGCGTCCAGGCCGGACAGGCCGGGACGCGCAAGCCAGCGAGGGGACAGGCGGAAAGGCCGGCTGCACAGGCTCAGAACACCACCCCACTGCGGCCTTCCTCCCTCTCAACACCCTCACAGTGCTCTGGAGGCTGTCCCTGCAGGTGGACCGCCCTGGATCCCAGCTCGCTCAGCACCCCGCCCACCACCTGCCAGCGGCATCCCAGCGTTTCCAGGTGCCTCACCCCCAGGAGGCCATACGCTCTCCTTGCCTCCTGAGCGCCCGGAGCCCTGGTGCAGCTGCTCCGGCGGCTGCCGAGACTCCTGCCTCTTGCCTCTGCTTCCCCTGCAGCCCTAGGGCACTAACCCCTCTCCCTCCCTCAGGACGCCTCCGGGCTTGGGGTGCCAGAGGCGCCCTCCTCCCCAGGGGCCTCGTCCAGGCACCCTCCTCACGCACACGAACCTGGCGGCACCCCCGGTTCTCGGTCTCCCAGCCGAGTCCCGGGGATGTCAGTGCCCACCGACCTCAGGGTCAGCACAGCATGCCCGGCTGCCGCCCCCTGCGTACGTCGTACGTCGGGGCTGCTTGCACACGAGGGGGCAGAGCTGAGGCCCAGGACCTCCTGCCCACCCTCCGCAGGAGCCTGCTGGCCGGGCCATGGAGACTGTCAACAGCAGGACTCAGACCTGGCCTCCTGGCGTCCAGTGGCCTGCAGAACAAGCTGCCCCCCGCCCCAGCATCTGCACCGCCCACGGGACTGTGCCCCCACCCCCGACGCTTCCTCGAGGACGTCCCTCCTGTCCCTGTGTCATCCACATTTCCCTCTCCACCTGGTCATCCCCGATGACACCACAAACCTGCCGAGACGGCGCTCTCATCCTAGAACTAAAGACGGAAAGTCCCTTCTCTTCACCCCCCAAGCCCTGCAAGCCCCACCCATTTCTCTGCCCCGCTTGGTCCCTCACACCCCAGGGCCGGCTCCAGGGGAGCATGCGTCCCTTTCACGCCACGGAGAACCTCCCACATGTCCCCAAGGACGCCCACGTGACCCGTCTCAGCCTGTCCCTGCGGCCGCATCTGACCCCACAACCCCGCCTCCCTGCCTTTCTTCCCCCGGCCCCTGGTGCTCCGCCCCTTTGGCTGGCCCGTCGCCCCCCCACTGACCACAGCGGTCATCCGCCTCCTCGGAACGCCCGGTGTTGCCCCGCCCTAGACCTCAGACTAGCTTGCTCCACGGCCCGACAGGCCCCCTCGAGTGGCCATGTGAACGCGTCCAAACCCAGACTCCTGGTTCTCCCCGCACAGATTCACCCTTCCGGTCACCTTCCTCATCAACGCAGCAGATGGGTCCAGTGTTTGCTACTGTTCAGGCCAAACGTCCCTGCGTGCCTGCTGTCTTTCCCTCACACCCTCATCCAGCCGTCAGCCAACCTCCCTTCCAGACACACCCGGAGCCAACCGTTCATTACTCAGCGGCCAGCCCCCCGCCCAGGCGCCCGGCCTCTCGCACACCCACCGCGGCCGGTCACAGCGCAGGCCCCCTCTGCTGTGGCCCTCCGGCCGCACTCCCCATCAGCTCGCAGGAAAGGTCAGGATGCACGGGGCCCTCGAGGCCTCACTGACCCGTCCCTCCCCGACCTCCCCCCCTCCATCCACTCCGGCCGCTCATGGGGTCTCGGGTCTCACGGCTCCTCCAAGGAGCCCAGTGCAGCCCTGCTCTGAGGCTTTGGCTGGCTGTTCCTGCTCTAGGAACGCCCTTCCAGAGGCTTGCCCCGGTTGGAGAAAAGGGCCTGTGCTGGGGGCGGCCTCCGGGGCATTCACGGCCACGTGGAGCACAGCCCACTCCCTGCTCCTGCTGCCTCCCCCAGGCCAGCCTCATGTCCATCTGCATGGCCAGGGCCCCAGCCTTTCACTCAGTGCAGGCGCAAAGTTCGTGGGGTTCACCCACGAGCGAGTGGTCTAAGTTTTGAAGGAAGAAATATTCAATAAGTTTCCATTTCAAATAAAATCTCACTTTTTAAGAAAAATTAAAAGACCCTAATCAGCTTTTGCTAGCTTACATTTTCTACATAACTCTGAGATTAAAATGATCAAAAATTTAGACAGGTTTCTCTCCAAAAGAAAGCCACATAAAGGAGTATTTCGACAAAAATTCACCAAGTCCCCCAACAGACACCCACTGAGCAGCCGCTGGGCCCTGAGCCCTCGGACTCAGAGCTGAGCAGGCCCTGTGCAACCTTCCCGAACCCAGGGAGACAGGAAGCCCGGAGGGGGTCCTCCACGCGGGCACGCAGGGCAGGCTGCCCACTGCCCGGCCCCCAGGAGGGCGGCTGACAGGGAGAAGGGCCCCCAGGAGACTGCAGCCCCCGCCCGCTCGGGGCACCCCGGAGCAGGAGCACGCGGGCCTCGGGGACGAGCAGGTGGGGCGCCCTGCGTGGGGCTGGGCACTGAGGTCCGTCCGCCCAGGCAGCAGCACCAAGGCGGGACCACGACCGGCCTGGCTGAGCCGGGGTGGGCATCACCCTCTCCGGCCTCCAGGATCACCGCCTGCTGGGCGGGGCCTCTCAACGGGGCAGCGCCACCCCTGTGGGCAGGGCGGGGCTGGACGCCCTTCCACTCGAGGGCGCCCCAGCAGAGAAGTAGAGCCGAAGGCTGTCCAATGCCTCGGGCCTCCCACAGGGGCAGGGCCGCCCCGTTATCTGCGCCTCCGCCCCAGTTCCACTCGCTCAAGACTCTGCACTGTGGTTTGGAACCTCACTCGAAGGTTTTCCCGCCGGCAGCACAGCCCTCAGGGTGTCCGAGGCAACAGCACAGCACACCCTCCACTACTCTTTTCCAGTCCCAAGTGCGCTGGATCCAGGCCCAGCCTGAGGACCTGGCCGCCCAGCGTGTCCTGGAATTACAGGTTTAAATATGTCACCATGTTGTAAATTGCTTGTCTCCTAGCTCTCCTTAATATTGTAGCAAGAACATCATGTTGGTTTCTGTAACTAAGGAAGTAGGTCACGTTATCTCTGAAATCAATTCAGAAGAGAACACAGGGTATTAGGAAATCTCTGTTATCAAGAGGGTGTGCTGGGTCCAGGAGGAGAACCGCTGGCACAGTGGAGGAGAGGGAGCTGCACTGGGGAGAACAGGCCTCCCAAAAGATGCGTCCACCTCCCACCCCTCAGAACCCGCGAACGTGACCTTATTTGGATAAAGCGGCTTTACAGGTGTAATTAAGTTAAGGATCTTTGAAATGAGATCATCCTGATAAGGGTGGGACCTCAATCCAAGGACAGGCATCCTCACAGGAGACCGGAGAGAGGACACAGGGGAGAGGCCATGTGAGGACAGAGGCAGAGACTGGAGTGATGCTGTCACGAGCCGAGGACACCTGGATCCCCCGGGAGCTGGAAGAGGCAGGAAGGGCCCTCCCCTGGAGGGAGCCCTGCCCACGCCTGGATCTCAGACTCTGGCCTTGAGAATGGAGAGGATGAATGCATCGTTTTGAGCCTGGTTTGTGGTTCTTTGTTACACAGTGGCCCCGGGAGACTAATGCAGGCCCTGAGAGGAAGTGAGCAGTAGTTAACACACAACCCCACCTCGGAGCAGCTGTGGGGGGGGGGGGGGCGGGGGAGGCGCTATTTCATCTTTTAATGTGTAGATGTCGGGCGTAAGAAAAGCGTTAGGTGGCGCCACCCAGAGCTCCTCACCGCCTCACCTCACCTCATGCTGTTTCTCAGGCCCACCCGCCCCGCCAAGCAAGAAGCACGAACAGACCCTTACTCACCTCGGACCGTCCTCAGCCAGTCCACATTGGGAGCCTCCAGCTCCTCTGGGTCTGTGATGACCCCGCCGGGGACGATGCGCTCCAGGGCGGCCAGGTCGTCCTCAGACACCACGGAGAAGGGCAGCCGCCGCGTGGAGTAGCGCTCCCGGGTCAGCGTCACCTCGGGAGCACCGGAGGAAGCCGAGGAGCTGCCTCTTCGAACGAGGGGGCTGGTGCCCGTGGCCCCCCAAGGGCCGCCCGGCCCAGGGATCCTGGACGCCCCTGCCCATGTCCTCTGCTGTGCGGAGACTCCCTGAGCGCAGGCCGCCCGCCACCAGAAGAGCCACGCAGGCCACCTGGGCGCCAGACGGGACATCATCGCTCCTGCCCTGAAAAGCAAGTGACTGGACCTGGAACTCTGGAATACTACGGAGCAACGGAAAGGGAAGCACCTGCTGGGGAGAGACCTCGGCAGGGCCCAGGCCCAGGAAAGGTCCAGAAACAGACAACAGTTTCCACGGTGGTGGTGGCGGAGTGAGATTGGACCACCCAGGAGATGTGGGCTGGGGGTGGGGGGGACAAGGGACACGAGGCCTTCACCCTGACCCAGTGTGGAGTCACCTCCTGACAAGTCACTGAGATGTACGCCCTTCGCTGAGGCCACCCCTGGGTGTCAGCTTTTAACATCTGCAACAACCATATCTCCCTTTTACCCCCCTTCCTTCAGAACAAACCAGGAGTTAAGGTGCTAAAAGGAAAGGGACAGATACCGCTGAATCGTACACTTAAAAATGGTTAATATGATAAATCTTATGTTTCGTGGATATGTTACAAGTTTAAAAACCACGGAATCAAAGAAAGTGGGGGCAGGGGGAAGTTCCTCTGGCTGCCCACGTGGGAGAGCCGGGATTCGCACAAACACCACACAGCCCTGCAGCCCCCGGGGAGGGGGGAGGGGTGGAGCACCCGTTTTCTGGATACTTCCACCTCACCTGGTGCTCAGACAACCTGAGTCGGCACCGGGGGCAGCGTTCTCGCGTGGGTTCACACTCGCTGTGTGACCCTGAGAAAACGAACGAGCCTCTCTGTGCCTTGATGCAGCATGTGCCTCACCGGTGGGGGTGAGGATTAAATGAACCACGGACGGTGACCCTCACCGTTAGGGGGTACGCAGTACAGGTGGGCGAGCTCAGGAAAGGAACTCGCTGGGACCCCCGACCGGGACCAGGAGCTTGGGGCCACGGCCGTCGGGCCAGCCCACAGGTGACCACCAGGGGCCAGGAGGGGCCGCCCCGGCTGGGAAGCAACGGCTAATCGCGGTGGCCTCGGCGCACCCGGGGGCGCAGAGCCACCCCGGCTCTTCCGGAGGGCCCGGAGCGCGCGGCCTGCGCGATCACATGACGGGACCAGCGCGGGCTGTCGGGCCCAAGGACCCCGCGGGCGCCCGCCCCGCCGCGATTGCGCGCGCCCGCCGCCCCGGACCCGCGCCCCGCAGCCCCGCAGCCCCACAGCCCCTCAGCCCGGACCCCGGGCGGCCGCGCGCACGCGCTCACGTCCGCGTCCCCGCCGCAGGCCTCGCGCCGCCACAGCAAGAGTGGGCGGGACGGGCGAGACTGCGCCTGCGCCGGAGGCCCGGGCCCCGCCCCCGCCCCCGGGCCCCGCCCCTGATGCCTCCAGCCCCCTGCGCCCTGGTGCGCGGTTTGATGCAGCTTCCACGGGGGGACAGCTGGCCTTGACCCGCGTTGGCACCGGCTAGCGGGGGTCCCAGCGCACCCTCCCACCCCTTCCACGAGGACTGGCCCCGGGTGAGAGAGTAACTGCTCACTCCTTCATCCTACAGGCGGTCCCCAGGGGACTCTGGCTCACCCCCCTCCTCTGCCCCAGGGACACCCTGGCCCTCACTCTGGCAGAAGGGCAGACATCTGTGCAGGTCAGGTACGCACTGCAGGCAGGCCGAGCCCGCGGAGCTCCAGAAGCTGCCTGCCCAAGCATTCTTTAGTGAGGGGGCCTCAGAGGAGCTGGGCTGGGTTGGTGACCCGGCTGCAGGAAGGCCTGAACCACACCAGGAGGGAAGCAGCCTCTCCAGCCTGCCGCCTCCTCTGGCCCCTCCAGGTCTGCACCTGCCCGGTGCTGGGCTGCCGTCTGCAGCTCCAGTGCACCCACCCAAGGGGGACAAAGGGAGGGGGGAAGCTTCCGGCCTGATGGATGTTCGTCACCCCAGCAGCACGGTGCCAGTTCCCAGCCGCATCACGTTCCCTCAGGAGTGCCCCAGCTCCATGGGGCACCCCTTCCCGGGGCTCCTGAGGCCCGGGGCCACCCAAGTAACACCTGCTCTAGGTGGCCGTGCGGCCGGCCCTCCTCCGAGCTCTGAATCCTAATCAGCGCCCCTCCTCCAAGCAGCCAAATCCAGACTCCAACTTCCTCCCCCTACCCCGCCCGCCCCCCCCCCACCTCGCCGACTTAGGGATGGCAGCTGCTTCCTCCAATTACTGTTACCTCAGTGCTCCCGTTTTGCTTTTTCAGCCCTGGAATGCCCTCAATTAAATTGTTACAATAACTAACAGTGGTTTCTACTTTGCTGGCTAACACGTCCCTAGTACCCAGAGTAGAGTTCTCTTCCCACCCTCTGGCCCCCTCGTGTCCTGCCAAGGCGTCTCCAGTATGTGTCTGGCTCATCAGTTGCAGAGTTCTTGGTGAGGCAGACAGGAGGGATGTTCCGTGGGATGCTAGGGTGACGATCCCTGGCCCGGGGACTGCGGAGAGCGAGCGTGTGTACATGGCCCGAGGCAGGGCCGGGACGGTGTGCTGCCAGCTCGGCCAAGTACCAACAGAACAAAGATTCTGGTGGTCCCTGCAGATTGGCACTGGCCAGATCAACAACTGCCTGCCACCTGCCAAGAGTGTACGTTCTGCTCTGGTAACCATGCCTTATTAGGAACAGCAGCTGCAGCGGGGGTCTCACCCACATCTTCAGTAAACCATACTCCTTAAGCCCGCCCACCTCTTCACAGGTATGTTAATGGGGTGTGCTAGGAACATCACCCCTGACCTTCCCGTCAAGGAGACATCCTGCCATTCGATTATGCCCTGGCAGGGAGAGGACACTCCAAGCCTTCCACCTGGCCCTTCCTACCGTGACGACCCTCACTCCACAGGTCAACGTGGCCATCCTGCCAGCCATTACGTCTGCCTATTTCAATGACACACTCAGGCACTGGGAAGATAACCACAGAGGGGCCTGTGGACCCATCCAGACAAATGTTACCTAAGCACCTGATTGCCGTGGGCCTTCGCTTTGACCAGACCAGTGGCATCCTGGACCTCTGGGAATCAGCAACAGTGCAGACTAGCACCCCACCCCCGAAACAAAGAGCTGGTGCCTCCTTTTCCCAGGCAGGCAGCCCTGGTGTGCGTGGGGCAAGATGGTGCAGGGAGGGGCAGGTCACAGGCCTTCCTCCAGAGCCGAAGGCGCCCCTCCAGCCAAGGACCCGAGTCTGTGTTTCATCTGGAAAATGGTTGCCCGGCTGTGCTCTCCCAACCCACCGTGACCAGGTTGGGTTTCTGGACCCTGACTTTTAACACTCCTCAAGGGAACGTCCTGAGAGCTGTTTAGTTCCCACAGGGCCTTGGCGCCCAAGCAGGCCTAGAGGGTGAAACTTCTGTTCCAAAGGAAGCGCCTTAAGCCTCTAGAAAGTGGCCCACAGCACTCTAACCACTTACCTTTCTTGTGGGCTTGGGGACCAACTTGTGATGCCATGACACAGCTGAGGCCCAAGGCTGTCCACCGACCAAGGTGTGGCAGGATCCCCAGGCCCGTGGCAGTGACACACCCCCTCTGGTCCACTGCACGTCCCCTTCAAAAGGCCACACAGGATGTACTTCTCATCTCCGGACACGATGTTTAAGTTTTATCGTTTCCCGAAAGGATGCATTCTCAAATGTTTGTTCCAAAAAATACTTTATTCATTAAACAATATATCCATAATCTATAACATGATCCAAAAATACAGATATACATCTTTACATTATTTAATAAAAAGATTTACAATATTATCTTTCCTTTACAAAGAGAACATCAATAATAATTCCTTGAAAATACAATGTAACATTCATGTTAAAGCTGCATCGTTTTGGATGAGATGTGGTATGATGAACACCACAAATACACACTAGGAAGGAACTTCACAGAACTCTCTCCTGAACGAGAACATTTTTCTTAGACGTCCCATTTTAAAATTCCTCTCGACACAGGTAATGAAGCCCAACCACTGTTCACTAGAACTTGAGGAAAGCCTGAAACCTTCCACGCCGTGACAAGCGTCCCAGCCCCGCACCGGGGCAGGCCCTGGCTGTGGCCACACGGGGAAGCTGCTCTTCAGACAGCGTTACTGCTCGACGCAGTCCCCGCCAAGGGCTGCCAGTGACGGGTCAGGAGGCAGGGCTGACACGCAGCCGGCCACTGTCCCCACACACCCCTGCAACCCCCTCACGCCCACCCCCGTCACTGCTGCCTGGGGCCGCGTCCGGCATCTGCTGCCCTGAGCACATGGGAAGCCACCCGGCTCACGTGGCCCTGCCAGCACCAGGTTCACGGCCACCTGCTCGGGGGCCCAGCCTGCAGTGGGGACAGTCACACAGGCCTCGGTGTCTGCATCCCAGCCACGAGCCCCACGAGCTTGGCCACAGAGGCTGGGGGCTCAGTTTAACACCTGCTTTTACTGGTGCAGCATGTGTTCTCCTGCAGGAAAACGAGAGGATGTTTCTCCAACAGCCGACAGATAAGACAGCACTGGACACAAGGGAACGACTGTGCTTCTCCTCTGCACGAGAAACCTCTTCCCTCACAAGCCAGCCCCACAGCCACACAGCGCCGGTGCTCTCGCTCGCTCAGAAATGCTGCGATGGCCCAGGGCAGCCTCCTCCTCGGCGAGGGCCGGGCGGGGCTCCAGAGCGGCCTCCGGCATCAGCCCCGGAGCCCGGCGAGCATCCCGATGAAGGCGGTGGGCCTCAGACGACGGCGCGAGCGGCGTGGGCTCCAGCCGACCCCTCGGGCCAGGACGTTCCCGACCACGTGGCCACCACCTTCTGTCACAGGCAGCACTGGCATTCGGGAAGGCCAAACGATGCTCCGGGGACTCTTTCTACTCTGCTCGTGTTTTCCATTTTCTCCTAGGCTACGTGCATATTATTTTGGTGATATTATTGTAACCAGCAAAAAGTAAACACTAGAAACATATAAGCACAGAAACTTCAACAACAAAAGAAAAAAAAGGTCCACACGTGGGATGTTACACAGTGACAAGCAGGATGGTACCATCGGACTTTAAACAAAAGCTTAAGACAGAGAAGTCGGTCATCCTTCCTGGGAAACGACCGCGGCCTCAGGAAACCAGGTGACAATCCCAACTGAATCAGCCAGCAACCCGCATCCACAAACACCATCGCTTTCCCGCAGTAACAGCGGGTGTGAAGTGTTCACAGATGAAGTGCAAATATTAAATTAGCTTCTAAAGAATCACCACAAGCTTATTGTACTTACCTATCTTCTCCACAAAAACTGGTAAAAGAGTGAAGAAAAAATTTTTTTCCACATTTATTCCCCACAATCCTTAAACACCTGTGTTAACAAAAACCTAAGTTATTAAATACCAACGCCCCTGGGTTTCCAGCCAATGCTGAGACTGAGGGTGCTGACAGCACTCGTCCGGACACAGCCCCCCCTCTCTGGGGCAGCAGAAGGGCATCGGTTCTAGGAAGCCGTGCGGCTCTGGGATCCTCCAGGGACAAGCTACAGCAGCGGCCGACCCCCTACCCCACCCCCAGCCCGAGACTGGACAGGCCACACGTGCTGAACCCAACTGCCCGCGGTCATCTGGGATCAAGTGCCACTCCGTCAGCTCCCTCCAGAAAGGACAGAGTCGGACACGGGGCGCAGGCGACGCCCCACTGGGAAGCTGAGACGCAGACCTCGGCCACACCCCGCTTTCATCTGCTGAATATTAACTAACTCTGCGGGGAGTGGCCCGGTCTAGGACACAGCCTCACAGGCTCCCTTCTGCTTTCTTTCCTCTCCTTGGTGAGTATTAGAAAATAGGAGGAGCATCTATAGTAACAAGGCCTCAGGAGGAAGCGGGTGTATCATTCCAGATGGCCTTCCTTATAAAGAAAACAAGGTTCTTCGAAATTGGGTATCTCAGCCCCAAGTCTGTCTCACGGACTTCTGGCCTGAAGACAGAAGCAGGTTTCCCCTTCCGTAAATGCACGCCGGAGGCTCTCAAGTCCAAGGACACCTGCAGAAGTCACGCTTTGTGGACCATCATCACACACAGAATCAACACACCAAAGGTATGCAATCTCCCCCAACTATTACCAAAAAGACGGTTCAAAGTCGGTTTGGTGAATGCTGTTTAAAAAGAAAGGACACTCTAGTTTCCTAGATTCATCCAGAACTGCTATTGTGGCACAAGAAATTCACAAATCACATTACATAATTGTCTCCTGATCTAAGCTGCTCATCTGCTGTGCAAATGAACAGGTTTCAAATCAGCCCCTAGTGGCCTGGACTCACTTCATATTCACACAGACCACTATCTTCATGCTACCACGATAATTCACCTTCACAGTAAAAACGCCAGGAATTCCCAGGGAAACAGAACATCAGCCCGTCTGCGGGGCCATCTCTTATCGTTCGCTAATGGAGAGCCGTTTACTCCAGAAAGTAAACCCCTCACAGAGGGAAGCGGGAGTCCAGACGAAAAGGCAGCGCACAGCGAGGCTGAGACCCCTGCCCGCCCCGGGGAGAGCCGGCCCTTCCCAGGCTCCACGTGCACCGCTCTCAGTGAGGGTCAGAGGTGCCTGTAGTGGTGCCGGGCTCTCGGGGAGCAGCCCCAGGAAACCACAGACAGATGACCAGGGCTCACACCTCCAGCTGCAAAGCGATGGCGGTGTACCAGGCACGCAAACCCCTCGAAGTCCTGGGGCCACTCGCTGTGACCGCCGTGCTTGGGGCCACGGGTCTGTACGAAAAGTCATGAGAATGGAGTCACTGTGGTAAGTCCCCTAGGGTCACTCCTCTGGGCAACAGGGCTCAGGTGGCTTCTTGTTTGTTTTAGGAAATATCCAGAATTACAACTGGCCATTGAGTTATTAAATATCATTGGAAACAAGGTCGTTTTAAAATGAAGATAAAATATTGCGACGTGAATGAAGGGATGTGTTAACGTGCTCTTCTGGTCTGGGCGTCCGCCTCTTCCTTACTTCTTCTTCCTCCTTTCCTGAACGCACCGTGGACAGAACCTGTGATGAGAAAGGCACAGTGAGGGGCCCTTTGCACGTGGGCGGCCAGACCCCGTCTCCAGGATGGCTGGACGCTGCTGAAACGGCACCAGGACAGAGACCCACAAACGCAGAGAGTGCAGCCTTCCCATCGGGGAAAACCCCCCACGCAGGCCATTCCATCCAGCACGTCTGTTCTGAAGTCGGTGGATAAGATACGGGTCGGCGAGCAGAATGGTGTTTACACACGAGCATTCCTCTCGACCAAGCTCATGGGTCCTCCCTGCACGATGACAGCACCACTGGGACTGAACGGGAGGCAAGCAGTCGAGCGGGGCCCCTTAACCGGGCAGGAGCAGACCCCCGCCCGCCCCGCGGGGCTGAGCGGGCGCCGGTGACCCTGGGCAAGCAGGTTCCAGAGCCAGAGACACAGGGGGCTGCTCTTGGTCCCTCCTGGGCCCTGGCAGCCCCGTAACAGAAGGGAGGCAGCTGATCCCGTGTGATGCAGCTGCCCCGGCCCCGGCCACCAGCACCTGGTCCAGGCCAGCGAGTGAGCCCGGCCCTGCCGGGCCCCGGGGCGGAGGGCAACGCTGCACCAGCGCGCACGGCGTGCAGACTCCCAGACACGGGCTCAGGTCTCGGATCTAGGCGGGAAGCAGCCTGCTCCCTGCCATCTCCCAGGGGAGCCCAGGGGAGCCCAGGGGAGCCGGGAGTTAGACAGCGGCGGGCTGGGGCCGCGCCCCGGCTGCCTGGCTGGCTCTGCGCGTCCCGCCCTGTTCCCAGCAAGTGGTGGGCAGACCCTCGCCTCCCAGAAGGAAATGATTTTCCAGAGCCTACTAGACTCTTCCACCCAGAAGTCCCACAAACAACTCGAGCCCACCACGTCCAAGTCAAACTCAAATCGCCCTCCCCGCCTCCTGTTCCCGGGACTTCGCTTCAGCGCAGGTCAGCAAAACCAGACTTCTATGCACACCAAAGCTGCCGCTGCCCACTGAACACAGGACGGAACAGATGGAGCCACGACCCACGGCATGTCTTCTCGGTGGAACAGAAAGCCCACGGCGCTGAGGGTGCCTGGCCTGCGCCCGGCCAAGGCCTGGCTAACGTTCTTCGTCTTTCGTCAGAGCCCCCCGGGAGGACTCCCCATTCCCTGTCTGCATCTGCGATCATCTCTGCCTCGCTCAAGAGTCAGAATGGCCGTGGTTTGGGGGAACAGGAAGTGCAGGTCACCCTTGATCAAGGCAGGGGTTGGAGCGCCGACTCTTTGCACAGTTGAAAATCACATATAACTTACAGTAGGCCGTCCACACCCGCGGTTCCTCCACACCCGCAGATCCAACCCACGGAGGATCACGGAGCACGGCAGTATTTACCATTGAAAAATATCCGCATCTAAGTGGTTCAAACCCATGTTGCTCACGGGTCCCTACATTATGCAAACGTAATAAAAGCCGCGACCCCGCGTGAGGTGGGTGGGTGTCCCCTGCAGCTCGGCGCCGGGGACCAGGACCAGCCGCTCACCCAGTTCTCCAGGAAAGCCGGCGCCCATACTGACCATTTTCCTTTGGGCTTCGTGGTCAGGTCCACACAGGCGAAGTGAAACCACTCGATGGGGCACTGCAAGGCGAGGGAGGAGGTGGTCAGCCCCGCGCTCCGGGTGCCACCCGCCCCGAGGGCGCCACCCCAGGCCCCAGCGAGGCCCCACTCACGTCCGGGTTGTCACAGCCGATCATCTCCCCATAGGACACCTGGTGGCACAGGCAGTAGGTGGGCTCGTTCGGGTCCACGGGCATGTCCAGCACGTCAGAGGGATGCACCGACAGGATGGTATCAGTGAACTCGGACCTGCGGGGAAACGACAGCGGTGAGCGGGGGGGCACGGGGACAAGCTGCCCCGGATGACGCCAGACAAGGCCGTGCACGAAGGCGTGGGAGGGTGTCGGGGGCAGGCGCTCACCACTTAGCATCCAGACCAGTCGCCCCGGGGACCGGAACCATGCCCGGCCCCCGCCCAGCCCCCGCCCGACGGGGCCTGCTCCCCAAGCTCCGCCCCCAGCCTGGGTCAGCGCCCCCAGCCTCCCGTGGCCTCTCCCCGGCCGGGGCAGGCACACGTCACCACCACCAGTGGACACCTGGCAACGTCCGAGAACCCACCTGAGCCCATCCAGGCAGCCCAGGGGTCTAAGCGGCCCTGACCCCGCCAGCTCGCCCTGCACCTCCCCAACAGGAAGGGCCACCGCCTCGCCACCAAAGCCACGGGAGCCCCTGCTCCCCTCGCCCGGCCCTGGCTCTAACCCCCAGGAGCCCACCACCACCTACCCAGCTGCCCACTGTCAGCAGGGCCGCCCTCACCTGCCCACGCCAGGGAAGCGGCCTGTCGCCTTGCACCCCCCAGCTGCCCTCTGGGCTCCACCCACAGCCCAGCCAGACCCCTGCACCATCCACACTGCCCTCCGATCCGCTGCCTGCGGCTCGGCAGCTGCACACAGGGAAGGGCTCGTGGAATCGACTCTCATGTGTTTCGTTATTTAAAACAAAAGCCGCGAGCTCAGGCTGGTGTAGACAGACAGTACGTTCCCAACAGTACAGAAAGAAAACCCTCCCTCCCCCACCCCCAAAATAAAAAGTACAGGCGCAGATTCAAATGCGTACTTGCTAACCAAACACAGCAAGTCACACGAGGAACACGGCAAAGGGAAAGCTAAGACACGGCGGCCGCCGGGCGATCTGAATATACTGACCGGGGTGAAACGAAGAAAATCTGGTCCCCAAAGGGATTCACTGCTCACGTGCTCCCTGTGCACCAGTCTAGAAACACGCTGTGCCTTTGCGACCTGCCTCCCGGCCCAGCGAGGGCCCCGGCCGCACACTGTCCCTGACACAAGTACGCTCGGTGCCCGCGCAGCTGCCCCCCGGGGCCCTCCCTCTGTGTGGGCCCTGCTCTCCGTCTCTGGTGATGTCGCGGAAACGCGTCCTGGCCCCTGTGCTTTCAAACTGCTTCAGGCGCAGCCGCGAGCAGGCCTTCAGGCTGGGGTGCTGTGTCACCATCCACGGGGTCCTGTCCTGCCGCCAGGGGCCTCCCTCCCAGGCGCCCCCCGGGGAATCAGTGCAAACCCTCGCGGCAGGCACCCACCAGCGGACTCGCGCCTCTCCTGCGGTGCTTCCCGCCTCCGGCACAGACCTCGCCCCGCCTGCTCCATGCGTCTGCTTAAGGCTTGACCACGCTGCGCAGTTCCAGCTGCCGCGCAACCTGCGCCCGTCACCCCAGGTTCAAGGGCACTGGCCGGGTGCGTGGCAGCAGGAGAGGCTGCAGGGCTTGTGGGGACCCCCCAGCGAGGACACCCCCAGCCGGCGAGCAGGCCCGGGACCCCGCACCACCGCCCCTCCAGTCTGACCTGGACGGGCTCCGGGGTGGGAGGGTGGAGGGAGCGGCCGGGAGGTCACGGGGGCCGAGCCCACGAGGGCCCTTCCTGCCGGCCGAGCCCACCCCTGGGGCAGGCCAGGGTGACGCCCCAGGCAGCAGTGCTGCCCGTCTCTCCGGACCCCGGCATGTGGTGGGCACCCTTCAGCAGCCACCCCAGGGAGCCCCCCACGCTTCGCCCCCCACGCGCGTCCCAGGCGCTTCAGGGCACGCCCCCCAACAGGCACGGCGACTCATCCTCAGAAGGGACGGCCCCCACATCCGCATGCAGATCCCGCCTGGCTCACGGGCCGTACAGACGGCAAGGACGCACCCGAGGGCTGGCGCTCGCCATTCGGGTGGCCCCCCTGTCTGGCCCCGCAGGGCGACAGGACCTGCCACTGACCCTGGAACTGCAGCAACACCCCAAGGCAGGCTGTGAAGCCACAGCGCCGGCAGACGGAGGACACTGGCCCGCACGCAGCCCGCGGGTGTCCTGTCCTCTCCAGACACCGCCCAGCCCCGTCCTGCCCCAACGGCCCCTGGGGACGGGGCGCTCCCGGTCACATGGCAGAGCGGGACTTCAGGGCGGGCCTCAGCACCCCCGGCCCCCTCTGTCTGTAAATCGGGGCGGCCATGGCACCGCCGCCCAGGGTGGCCGTGGAGAGGAAACGGTTCACGTGGAAGCGCCGGGTCCAGCCTGACTCACCGAGGGCTCTGCCAACGTCGCCGCCCCTGACCAGCCCTTCTCACCTGCCGCTGCTGCGGCCAGTGCTACGAACAGCAGCCAGCGACACGCATGCCAGCCCCCGCAGTGAGGGGAAAGCTACGGGCCCGGCCGGCTCCAGCGCGCCCGCAGAGACAGGGTCAGACACCCGGGTCACCCCCGAGGTCTGCGCCGCGGCCAGGCACGCGCCCGTCGGGGAGGCTCCCACTGCACCGGGGAGCCAGCGTCTTGTCCCTCCAAGGGGACTCATGGAGAGGAAGGGACACAGGAGGACACCTGCTCGTCCCCAGAGGAGGGCGGCATGACTCTGGGCCCTACGCAGGAAGGAGCAGGAAGGCGCGGAACACTGCTGCCACCACGAGGTGAAAGACAAACCCGACAGACTGCTCAGGTCATACTTTAAAGACCCTGGACAGCTGTGGAGTGACACAGGCCAGATGCCCGAGGGCTGAGGAAGGGGCAGCAGCCGAGGGAGCAGGCCATCCACCTCCCGTGCTCGGCCGAGGCCCGGATGCCCACCGGGGACCACACCGACACCGCAGGACCCTGCACACACGGCCGTGACCCTACAGTCCGCTTCCTGACCCTGGGGCCATGCAGAGGCTGCAGAGTGACATCCCTGGTCTCTGAGCAGCCAGCCTCCTCCTCCAGAGCTCCGCAGGAAGGCCTCCGCAGGGAGGAAAGCCAAGCACCGCCCACAGACGGCCATTGGGGCAGCAAAACAGACGCTCTGGCTTCTCCGTCAGGAGCCGGGAGGCCCCCTGCCGCCTTCGCCACCCCGCCCCAAGCCCGCTCCATCTGCCTGGACCAAAGAAGGGCAAGCCATTCCGGGGGAGCGCAGAACTTCCCTCTCCACGTGCCTCCAAGGCCAGACGACGAGACAAGCACATGACGTGAAAAAGCAGGAGTGGTAACCAGAGGAAAGCGGGCAGACAGAAGCAGCTGCAGAGACGACCCAGATGTTAAAATTAGCAGAGAAGGGCTTTAAACACACATTATGAAGAAAATGTAAATAAGAGAGATGCAACTATGGAGACTTTCCAAAAAGGAACTAAAATCCGTAAAAAAGGAATCAAATGGGTGCTCCAGAATGAAGACTACAGCAGCGGACTCACAGTTGACCCTTGACCAGGGCGGGTTTGAAGTGCGCGAACCCACTAACACACAGGTTTTCTTCAGCGGGTACATGGTACAGTGCTACGTGGCCCGTGGTTGGATGAACCCTCGGATGTGGCACCTCCGGCTCAGAGGGCTGACTGTAAGGTGATACACGGACTTCCAACTGCACGGAGGGCTGGTGCCCCCAGCCCCACATTGTTCAAGGGTCACCTGTAACGTTTATGGTCTCATCCATCTACAACAGACACAGCCTAACTGTTCCCACACAGTCAACAAACATCCCCCGTAAGGCAGATGCTTTCAATCACCTCTGACACAGGTCTCACGGCCCAGCATTAAATGTCCTGCCAGATCTACAAAACCGGCTTCAGTAAGCACACACACAGGTCGATGCATTCCCCAGGGTCACCCTGCAGAGCAAACAAGAAGGAGGTGCGCTGTCTAAATGCTCAACAAAGAAGCTCTCACAAGGGTTCACATCTCGTCAGCAACATCCAGACTCTGGAGAATGCTACAAGCCAAACAGCGCAGGTCCTTCAAGAAGGAAAATTATGAAGAAAAGAAAGGGATGGAGAAAAACTTACACATTAAAGAAACTTTACCTAAAAAAAGACCCTGACGAAATAACAGGTACTGAGCTGCCCTCCTACTATGAACAAGTAGAAAACTGGACAAGATACCTGAAGTAGAAGTTTCCAGACACTACACAGAAGGCAGCACAGGATAGCGTTCCTGAGAAGGTAAACAAGCCAGGTGAGACCTATGACCTTCTCAGCTTTCTGCATGGAGGCACTTTCCACACGCCAGTCCTTAGAGAGGAGCAAAGCCTGCATGTCTAGAAGGAGGGAAAAACCAAAGCTCAGGGAGGGTGAGGCTGCTGGAACCTGGGGGCAGGTGCTGGAAAGGAGGAAGCTACAGAGAGTGCACTCCGGAAACCTGCAAACAGATCCACTTGAGTTTTTAGCTAAAAATTAAGCTGCCTGTGCACAGAGTGACAGTCCACAAGGCCAGGCAGAGAACACCAGGGACCCGTGAGCTGAACAAGTCCCAGAGCTCACAGGCAGCCTGGGCGACATTCAAGTTCCAACCAGCCAGAATGGAAAGACCTCGTCAAACACCAAATACATTCAGAGGAGAACCCAGAAGGGTCACACCTTAGCAGGAGGGTTTAACCAAGCCTAGGGTAAAGGCTACTCTAACCTAGGGGTTGGCAAAATGCAGCCTGCACTTGGCTGCCTTTTCTACAAATAAAGTGTTAATGAAACACAGTCACATCATTCATCTACATATTTTCTGTGGATGCTTTCAATATTCAACAGCAGAGTTGAGTGGTCACAACAGAGACAATATGGCCTACAAGCCTAAAATATTTACTATCTGGCATATTAAGAAAGAGGTTTTTTTTAACCAACGTTAAAAACGTGCCTACAGGGCTTCTCTGGTGGCGCAGTGGTTGAGAGTCCACCTGCCAATGCAGGGGACACAGGTTTGAGCCCTGGTCCGGGAGGATCCCACATGCCACGGAGCAACTAAAACCGTGTGCCACAACTACTGAGCCTGTGCTCTGGAGCCTGCGAACCACAACTACTGAGTGCACGTGCCACAACTACTGAAGCCCATGCGCCTAGAGCCCGTGCTCCACAGCAAGAGAAGCCACCACAGTGAGAGGCCTGTGCACCGCAACGAGGGGTAACCCCCGCTCGCCGCAACTAGAGAGAGCCTGCGTGCAGCGGTGAAGACCCAACACAGCCAAAAATAAATTAAAAAAAAAAAAAATGTGCCTACAAAGGATCAAGCTGCTCCACAGGTGATTAAACTGGTGACAAAAATTTAAATGAAATTTTTTTTAATTAATTAATTTATTTATTTATGGCTGTGTTGTGTCTTCGTTTCTGTGCGAGGGCTTTCTCTAGTTGTGGAAAGCGGGGGCCACTCTTCATCACGGTGCGTGGGCCTCTCACTATCGCGGCCTCTCTTGTTGAGGAGCACAGGCTCCAGACGCGCAGGCTCAGTAATTGTGGCTCACGGGCCCAGTTGCTCCGCGGCATGTGGGATCTTCCCAGACCAGGGCTCGAACCCGTGTCCCCTGCATTGGTAGGCAGATTCTCAACCACTGCGCCACCAGGGAAGCCCCTAAATGATTTTTTTAAATTCAACACCCATTAAACAAAGACAACAAAATCCTGATATTCAACCACATAACACTGACACTGTCTTAACATCGAGTCAAAAATTACTAGATGGGGGCTTCCCTGGTGTTGCAGTGGTTAAGAATCTGCCTGCCAATGCAGGGGACACGGCTTCAAGCCCTGGTCCAGGAAGATCCCACATGCCGCAGAGCAACTAAGCCAATGCGCCACAATGACTGAGCCCACGCACCACAACTACTGAAGCTTGTGCGCCTAGAGCCCATGCTCTGCAACGAGAAGCCACCACAATGAGAAGCCCGTGCGCCGCAACAAAGAGCAGCTCCCGCTCGCCGCAACAAGAGAAAGCCCACGTGCAGCAACAAAGACCCAATGCAGCCAAAAATAAATTAATTTTTAAAAAAATTACTAGACATGTGAAGGAGGAGGAAAATGTGATTTACAACCAGAGAAAAAGCAGTCAACAGAAACAGACCTGCCAAACTCATCAAAATGTATGCATTATATACTGTTCTTTGTATATCAATCATATCTTAATAAAGCGGCTTTAAAAAAAAAAAAGAAATAGACTTGGAAATGACACAGAATCAGAAGAGAAAGTTTTTTAAAGAGCTGTTGTAAAATGATATATTCGAAGACATAAAGGAAAGTATATGTGTAATAATAGACAGGGCAGGTATATAAAAAAAGAAACAAACAGAACTTCCTGAGAAGAAAATTTCTTAAATGAAAGATTCACTAAAGGAGATTAAGATTAAATTAGACAACAAGGAAGAAAAGACTTGAAGATAAAGTAATAGAAACTATCCAAATGGAAGCGTAGAAAGAAAATTTCTGACAAAATAATAAGCAGAGCCTCAGTGATCTGTAGGAAAATATCAAGCTAACACACATATATGATTGGAATCCCACAAAAAGGACAAAAGAGAGCAGAAAAAAAAATCTGAAAAACTGGCTGAAAAATTACAAATTTGATGCAAACTATAAACTAACAGTTCCCAGAAGCTCAATGAGCTCCAAACAGAAAACACACAAAAAACCCACACGAGGACACATCATAATTAAGTTGTTAAAAATCAAGTTGCTGTGGACTTCCCTGGTGGAGCAGTGGTTGAGAATCCGCCTGCCAATGCAGGGGACACGGGTTCGAGCCCTGGTCCGGGAAGATCTACATGCCGCGCGGAGCAACTAAGCCCGTGCGCCACAACTACTGAGCCTGCACTCTGGAGCCTGCGAGCCGCAACTACTGAGCCTGCGTGCTGCCACTACTGAAGCCCGTGCACCTAGAGCCCCTGCTCCACAACAAGAGAAGCCACCACAGTAAGAAGCTGCGCACCACAACGAAGAGCAGCCCCTGCTCACCACAACTAGAAAAAGCCCGCGTGCAGCAATGAAGACCCAACACAACCAAAAATAATTAAATAAAACAAATAAATTTTTTAAAAAATCAAGTTGCTAAATGGAAACCTTAGAAACAGCAAAAATAAATAAAGCCACTTATATACAGAAGAACAAAGATAAGAATTACCACTAATTTCTCATCAGTATCAATGCAAGATGGAAAACAACAGGACATCTTTAGTGATGAAAGAAAAAAAGAAGTCAACCTAAAACTTTATATCCAACAAGAATATCCTTCAAAGATGGAAGTGAAATAAAGGTATTTTCAGAGAAACAAAACCAGAAAATTAATCACCATCAGCAAACCTGCACTGTAAAAAATGTTAAAGAAAGTTCTTCAGGCAGAAGAGAAATGATACCAGATGGAAATCTGCATCTACACATAGTGAAGGGCATTGGAAATGGTAAATATATGGACTAACTACAAAACTTTTTCTCATATTTTAAAATGTGTTTAAGATAAGCAATGATTTAGACCTAAAACAATAACAACAATATATTCAGAGACTTATGTCATATGTAGAAGTAAAATTTTTGATAATAGCACAAAGGACAAAAGGCAGAAAACAAAAGAATACCCATGTAGGCTCTTACATTAAACATGAAATAGTATAGTATTATTTGAAATTCTTTGTGATAAGTTAATGAAACAGGGTGTACACACTGGAATAGTCCTTAAAATGGAATACTGAGGAAATTCCCTGGTGGTCCAATGGTTAGGACACAGCACTTTCACTGCCGGGGACCTGGTTAGATCAGGGAACTAAGATCCCGCAAGCCATGCTGCACAGTCAAAAAACAAACAAACAAAAAACAAAAAAATAAAAAATAAATAAAATGAAAACTAAGACTTCTTTGAGATGCCATTGACACCCACTTAAAAAAAATGGAATACTGAAAAAATACACGATTAATCCAAAAGAAGCCAGGAAAAGAACAGATGGGACAAGGAGACAACTAATAGCAAGACAGTAAATTTAAAGCCAACCATATCACTAATTACATTAAATCTGGTCTAAATAGTGCAATGAAAAGGGAGAAATTTTCAGACTAGATAAAAAAGCAACACTCAATTATTTGCTGCTTTCAAGAAACTCACTCTAAATACAAAAACACAAATGTGGTGAAAGTAAAAGAATGAAAAAGGGAAAAAACACACCATGTAAAAACTCACTGCAAGACACCTGGAATGGCTATAGTAATATTAGACAAAACAGACTTCAAAACAAAGAATATTATGAAGGACAACAAAATAAATAATGATAAAGGAGTGAATTATTTTTAAAAAACCTAAACGTGTATGTACCTCCAAATAACAGAGCTTCAAAATACGTGAAGCAGAAACCCACACAGCAGGAGGAGAAATAGACAAATCCATGTCTAGAGTTGGTGATCTCAACACTCTTCTCTCAGTAATTTATACAAGTAAACAGAGTATCTGTCAGGATACATAAAACTTGAACAGTGCTGTCAACCAAATTATATAATTGACATCTACCCAACAACAGTAAGATACACATTGCTTTCAAGTATATATGGAACATTCAGAAAAACAGACCATAAACCATAACCCAAAACTTAATCACTTTCAGATGATTTCAATTACAGAAGTTCTCTGATCACAGCAAAATTAAATTAGAAATTGAAATTAGAAAGTTAGCTGGAAAATCTCAAATTATTTGGAAGCTGAGAAGCATACTTCTACATAAGCTATGGGTCAAAGAAAAATCATGAAAGAAAATTCTAAATATTCTGAATGGAATAAAAATAAAAACATATCAAAATTTGTGTGATGCAGCTAAAACAGTAATTAGAAGAAAATTTATAGCTTTAAATATTTATATTAGAAAAGAAGGGAAGTATGAAAATCAATGATCTAAAGCTACTTCCACCTTAAAAAGCTAGAAAAAGAAAAGCAAAGTAAATCCAAGCCAAGCAGAAGGACAGAAAGAATAAAGATATTAGCAGAAATAAGTGAAATAGAAAACAAACAGTAGAGAAAAAAATTAAAATCAATGAAACCAAAAGCTAGTTTTCTGAAAAGATCTAGGCAAAATGAGAGAAGACATAAATCATCAATTTCAGGTCTGAAAGAGTGAGCATCAGTACAGAACCTACAACATCAGAAGAATAATAAAGTAATATTATGAATAACCTGATGTCAATAAATGTGACAACTTATATGAAACAACAAATTCCTTGAAAGATGTAGATTACCAAAACTGACTCAAGAAGAAATAGAAAGGTTGACTAGTTCTATAATTTTAAAGAAGTTGAATACAGCATCAAACTGTATACTTAAAATGAGAACATTTTATTGTTATGTAAATTATTCCTTAATGAAGTTAATCTAAAACTTTAAAAAAAAAAAAGCAACAAGACTAAACTATAGGGTCCAGGAGTGCACATGTCGGGGACAAAACTACAAAGAAAGAATGGAAGTGAACACCCTGTCTGTCTGGGTCTTGTGTGTCTGGGGCTGAGAAGTGGTGATTCTGACAGGGCACAGGGAAGGGCCCCCCAGGGAGCATTAGTCACCAACCAGGCAATGATTACAAGGATGTGCCTCTTACAGTAATTCGTTAAACTACACGTGTGTTGTGTGGTCTTCTGCATCTGTGCATTACTTTACAAAGACACTACTTGGATTTGTTTGTTTTTTTTTAAAGATAAAAGTTTAAACACCAGGTTTAAGAACCAAAACTTCTCTTTTGTCAAAAACTAACTCTTCTGAGCTCTCCCCATAACCATCAGAATCATCTCCACAGAAGCCACTTGGCATTTCAGCATCTTCTATGAAGCAATGTTACACTATCTTGGAGGACGAAGCAATCACATTCATATTCTATGAAGCTATCTTGGGGGGTAGGGGGTAGCAAGTGAGAGAGTGCTTTAAATGAAATATTCTGAAGTTCAAGTTAAATGACATGGATATTTAATAAATGCAGTCACACAATTTAAAAATGAATACATCTAAAACATGTATTTATATATAAAATGATCAACTGATGTGTATTCAACTACTAGGAAGTGGCTTAGCTTGAACCACACCAAACATCACCGTGTCCCTTAAGAGGCAGGGCACGCAGTGGCTAAGAGAATGGGTTCTGGAGTCAGACCGCCTGGTGCAAACCCAACAGCTCCGAAGCCTCGGTCTCCACGACTGCAACACTGCTCCCTCAGGTTGCTGTGAGGACCAACTGACCCGACACGGGCAAAGCAGGAAGAGCTACAGCACACCTGGCACGGGCAAAGCAGGAGGAGGTACGGCACACCCGGCACAGGTAAAGGAGGAAGAGCTACAGCACACCCGGCACGGGCAAAGCAGGAGGAGCTACAGCACACCCGGCGCGGGCAAAGCAGGAGGAGCTACGGCACACCCGGCGCGGGCAAAGCAGGAGGAGCTACGGCACACCCGGCGCGGGCAAAGCAGGAGGAGCTACGGCACACCCGGCGCGGGCAAAGCAGGAGGAGCTACGGCACACCCGGCGCGGGCAAAGCAGGAGGAGCTACGGCACACCCGGCACGGGTAAAGCAGGAGGAGCTACAGCACACCTCGCACAGGTAAGCACTTCCTCAGCCTAAGCAGTCACCGGTGCTTCCATCCTGAGCAAATAACAATGGTGTTCTTCAGGGAAAAAGAGAAAAAAAGCACCTCTCACCCTCCTTTATGCTTCTTCTTCTTTGGGGTGTCTTCTTCTGAGGTCCTCCTGCCACGACCCCGGGAGCCCCTCTTTTCTTTCTGACCTCGACCTTCTGAAACAACAAAGACCACAACTTTGTTCACAGATTTCATTGAAGCAGGACAAGATTTATCCAAATATGATATTTACCATAATGTTCCTAACACACTTATCAGACAAAATTCTTCAAAACTCCATAGTTAACAATAACAAAATGAAGACAAATTAACAGACTTGCTTTTTAGCCCCCGTCCTCCAGAGCTTTCGAAGTCGCTGCCCTCCATCTTGTCCTTCAGGTCCGCCTCGAAGCGAGCCAGGTCCGCATCAAGCCTCCGGATGTGCTTATCCACCTACACAGAAGGATGCTCACACGTTCCGTTCGAAACTCAGAGCAAAACGCCTCAGGGTCACAAATGCTCCTGACGTCAAGCAGAAAGCAGTGTCTGGCCCTTAAATTGAGTCTAGAAGTAACAACACTCTGCTAGAACAAGGCCTGCTATTTCCAACTTGATGCAAGGGTCTTTTTTCCCCACATTCTGTTCCCCATCAGCAGAATAAATCCTACTCAGGGAAAAAAACTTGAAGGCAGGCAACAATGAGAAACAGAGCCGTAAGATGCAATGAAGTAAAGGGCTGAGGACCTTGGATACTAGATCCTGACGTAAAATGTGAAGAGCTATGGGTTCGTCAACAGAAAATGACTGTTGAAGACGGAGTTCAGGACGGAGCTGGAAGGAAGGACCGCACAGGACAACTGCCCGTGACAGAGGGGCTCCTGTAGCGACAAGGACGTCACGAGACACAGCACCAGCTGGCTGGTGACAGCCGTCCAACACCGTCCATCACGGCCCCCGACTGGAAATGAGCCACAGTCCTAAGCTTCACTACACGTCAGAGAGAAAACGGACTGCCTTAAGGACGTTGATCACACCTAACTCCTTGGAAGGCAGGCTGATTACTCAAAGGATTTAGCACTTTGGAGCATCAAAGTCCCACACACAGGCATTAAGCTCTCCTCCTAGAGGATTCTTTCTCAAACACGACTGATTTCAGGCTTTAAGAAATCACTGTTTGTTTTATCGGGGGAGGCAAGGACGGGAGCCGCGCTACACGACCTCAGGTGCGTCGCAGAACGGCTTTGTGCCACCTTGCAAACCCCAAGAGAAGCGGACTTGAGAGGAAACTGGACAAAACCAATTCTAGGACTTTACCTAAAGCTGACAAAAACAAGCATTAAAAGTGCATATAAACGAACAAGCAAAACGGGCACAGGACACAAGTCCGCAGTAACGGTCCCAGGACGAGGCCTCCTCCAACGTGCACCTTCTCCAGCAGCATCGCTCTGCCGCAGCCCGGCCGCCACCTCGACGCCCCCTCGCTGCGTGAAAGGGAGGCGCGTGCGGGCGGGGAGGCCCCGCCCCCGCCCCCCCTCCCGCTCACCATCTCGTAGGTCTGCATGGCCAGCTGCACCTTGTCGTCGCTGTACTCCCTGCACTTGCTGTAGGCGCTCTGGATCTTCTGCAGGTGCTCCACGCGCTGATCCGCGGACAGAGACTTCACCGTGGAGATATACTCTGCGGCCAGGATGTCGATCTCGGCTTTCTTGTCTGAGAGAGTAACGGGCGAAAAGCCAGGACACGCTCACCAGACTGGCAACCAATAAAGCCTGACAATGACAAGGGCCAGCAAAGAAGTGGCTGGCCCAAACTGGCCGCCGGTGGCGGGCACAGCCTTCCCAAACACTTTGGATCAGGGAGACAAGCAGACACCCCGACCACGGCAGTGCGCCCATGACAGTCCCAACGTATGACACTGCCCCAGCAAGGGTTCATCGTGCCCTCTTGGACTCTCAAGTCTGAAGAGTCCATTTATTATTGTTTGAATAATGATGTGCTCACCTTACCTATGACCCGGCAGGCTACTCTCAGGTACATACCCTAAAGATTTAGAGGCCAGGGTACACATGGGAAAACATTCATAACTGCAGATAATAGAAAGCAACCCAAACGTCCCATCTACAATAAAACAGATAAATAAGCTGTGGTCCATTCACACAACAGAACGCTACCCAGCAACAAAAAAAACATAACAACATCGGTTAATCCCACAAAAGGTGACACTGAGCAAGAAAAGCAAGACACAAAGGAAGCCCCACGGCACGATTCCATTGACGTTAAAGGCAAAGGCAGACGCAGCTCTTAACTCTGGTTTAGAGAGGTGAGAAAACCACTCTTGCAGGTGAACACTCAGGGTGTACCGGTTGGGGAAGGGCGCCTGCTCAAGAGGCTCACACAGGCCCCCAGGCACTAGAGGCTCCATTTCTCCATCTGGGGAGAGGCTCTCCGGGTGCTATTTGCTAAGCAATCTACAAATGTTTATGCTTATTTCTGAATACAAATGCTTTATCTCACCATAAAAGAAATCTCTGTATTCACTAGTCAGGAAGCTGTTCCTTAGTGAAAAACCACAGCTCTTCCAATCTTGCAAAACATGTGCCTAGCACAATGAGTGAAAAAGTGCCCATACCCAAGCACATCACCATGAAATGTAAAACCTCAGGGATAAAGAGAAAAGCCTAAAAGCTTCTAAATAGGAAAGGGAAAAAAAAGATCACATATTCAAAGGATGAGAAATCCAAATGACATCAGACTTCTCAACAGCAACACAGAAGCTGGGAGACAATGCAGCAACGCCTGCCACATTCTGGGGGAAATGCCTGTCAATCTGGAATTGTATACCCAGCCAAACCATTCACTGCTGCATTTTCAGACATGCAATGGTATAAGAAATTTACCCTGCCATAAATTTCTTCCTGGAAGCTCCCAGAGAAAAGGCTCCTCTGAAACAAACGGGCATATCAAGAAGTAGTATGTTTACTATCCGGGAAACAGGGCTCCATGCCGAAGAGGAACAAAGGGAGAGCCTAGGAATACCTAGGGCAAGGCGTGCATGGCAGGCCCGGAAACAGTCGGCCTGGACAGGACCACAGGACAGAGGCTCCAGGAGAGAGGTCTCCATGGAGAGCACACACAGAACTGGCAGGTAACCTGGTGCAGCAGGCACACTGAAAACGAGGAAAACAAAACCAACAAGCAAAGCATTAAGAACTCCAAGAAAAAGACAGTTACTCCAACAGGGCATGTGAGCACAGCGTACGGTAAACCACCGACACAGCAGCCCAGGAAAGAAACAGCACCGCCGGACAGCCCAGCACCACCACAATTCAAATTCCAGTCCATTCCACCCAGGAGACGGGGAGAGGGAGCCGTGTGCGCATGAACCGAGCAGGGCACAACTGGAGACGTAAATCTTCACTTTTTGTAATAACTGAATAAATAAAGTCTAAAACCAAAAGGAAATAAAGTAAGAAACAGCAGCAAAAATGAACTGTTTGGAAATAGGGAGTTAAATACCAAAAGATCTAAAAGGACTAACTGTTTAAACTATGTACACATAGTTTGAAAATAGAAAATCTTTTAAAGGAGAGAAAAGGTAACAAATATTTTGACTGCGGGAGGGGATGACGATTATAAAGATGTGACATGGAGATGTGTAGGGACACACGAGACTAAGTTTGACTTTAAAGACTCAGCACTAGGGGCTTCCCTGGTGGCGCAGTGGTTAAGAATCCACCTGCCAGTGCAGGGGACAGGGGTTCGAGCCCTGGTCCAGGAAGATCCCACATGCCACGGAGCAACTAAGCCCATGTGCCACGACTACTGAGCCTGCGCTCTAGAGCCCGTGAGCCACAACTACTGAGCCCACAAGCCACAACTACTGAAGCCCGTGTGCTGCAACTACTGAAGCCCGTGTGCCTAGAGCCCGTGCTCCACAACAAGAGAAGCCACCACAATAAGAAGCCCGCACTCCGCAACGAAGAGTAGCCCCCGCTTGCCGCAACTAAAGAAAAGCCCGCGCCCAGCAACGAAGACCCAACGCAGCTAAAAATAAATTAAAAAAAAAAAAAAAAAGACTCATCACTCTCTCTGACACACTACCCAACACCTGCGGCCCAGGGCTGGACAGCAGCCCCACTGCCCCAGGTGCCTGGAAGACCAGTGCGCCACCCCCAGGACCCTGGTGCTCCACTCCTGGCCTTGGGGAGCTGCTCCCCACACCCTGGCTGTTCTGAAAGGTCTGAACCCACCTTCTGTCCTCTGGTCCAGCTCTCGCATCAGCTGGAAGTTCCTCTGAAGCTCACAGGGAAGGTTCTCGATACCTGAAACACAGACACATGCTTCTCAACAGCAGGGCAAAAACCCGCCTTCCAAGCTTCATACTTCAAGGCTACAAACAATAAGCCCACTCTGGCTTCTGTTTCTGTTAGGGTTTGGAGAGAAGAAGAATCAAGGTATCTTTTTTCAGGGACGCGAGCCAAACATTGAAGACAGTGGGGAATCCAGCCCTCCCCTATTTCACACTGGTAATAGGCTGATGCGCTTCAGAACTTGTCAGAAACTCGAGAAATTTGAGGCGAACAGAGGGCAGAGGGGGGAAGATGCCTGTGCGACTCTCCCACCGCAGACCGCAGGCCACTCCTCCCCTGCAGACGCCCCACCACAGAGAACAAGCCCAGACCCCAGGGTCCTCCTTGCTCTCCCCCGACTCTACTCTGAACTCAGGGCATTGGCTGGTGCCCACCAGGGCTGTGCGGTAGAACTTTATGCCAAGACAGAGCTTCCCGACACAGCAGGCGCTGGCCACACGGGGCTACTGAGCACCTGAAATGGGGCCAGTACAACTGAGGGACTCAACTTCTCATTTTACTTGAGTTTATTTAAAATCAAACAGACCGTGCGGGCCAGCACAGGTGAGGACCCTGCGCCACACTGCTCTGCTGCCCGCTGGCCAGGCTCCTGGTCCAGGCCAAGCTCCCCACCTGCCTGCAGCCAGGACGGGCCCCCTCCACAGATGACCGCTCTAAGAGCCCTGTCTAATTGAACAAAGCTGCTGCTTAAGCCCCAGTGTTTCCCAGCTCACGCGGAGAGCAGCACAGACCCACCCACGGCCTCCGGGCCCACCACACCCTCCCCGTGGGCTCCCCTGCTGTCCTACCAGGGCTCTCAAGACAGTGCCACCCCTGCACTCTCAGACCTGCTGGGCTCCTCCATGACCTTTACACTTCTGTGAACTTTTAAAAACTCTGTCTCTCCCATCTGAGAGCCAGTTCCAGGAAAACAGGGTCATGTCTGCTTTCTTGGCGCACAGCAGGTGCTCGGGGAGTGAGCAGTGACCTCCGTCCGCAAGCCTGCACGTGGGTGTCCCGCACGGGACAGGAGTTGTGTTCCTCAGACCCTCCTCCTGGGGCCCCCTGGGCAGGCACCGGTCAGAGGAGGGTGAGCCGCAGCACCCCGAACAGGCACCTGGGTGTACGCCTCTCCAGCGACGATGGTGCGGAAGCCCCTCCCTCCACGGTGCTCTCCGGCCCAGGACGCTGTGCTCAGGTTGGGCCATGCCTGGGAGACCCCCTTGGGGAGGGCTGGATCCCCACTGCCTTCCCCGGAGCCGGGGTTCACTCCCTACTCTCAGCAACCTCGGGTGGGGGTCTGGGCGCCCAGGCCCGGATGACTGAAAATCCCCAGTGCAGCACAGGGCTCCAGAGCTACCAGGCAAAATCCCCACCAGCCCGCATCCCCAGGCCATGTCCCCGCCAGGGTCAGACTGGAGTCGGACCGCAGGGCTCAAACGTGGGATCGCCACTCTCCAGCGAGTGACCTTGACAAGCTACTTAGCCTCTGACGCAGCGTCACCCCCGCTGTGAAATGCGGCCAATAACCACCTGCTCAGGAGTCCTCCAGAGGGTGCAACCTGTGTGACGCCTCGGGACGTTGGCCCACTGTGATGACCACTGCCTTGAACACCCTACCCACACGTCTAAGTAGCGCCCCCAACCCCCTGCGCAAAGACAGGTGCCCTCAGAGACCCTCCGCGCCATCATGCCTTGCAGATGCACGAACTGAGGCTTGGAAGCGACTCCCAGGTCACAGCACAAGCAGGCACAGAATCCAGAACCCTCAGGCCCTGGGCCCCCCCAAACCCGGCCCAGAGTCCCAGGGGACTGGGACTCGACCACCTTAGTGGGTCCCCACGGTGGGGGCGGGTCCGGGAATGGGCGGGACGGGACTCGGAGGGGCGGGGCCGGGGCGGAGAGGGCGGGGCCGGGGCGGAGAGGGCGGGCCCGACGACGAAGTCGGCGGGGCCTAGTGAATGAGGGGCGGGGCCCAGCCAAGGAAAACGGGTCCTAGGTAGGAAAGAGTGAGGCCTATGGCGAAAGTGGGCGGGGCTGAGCCTGGGAGGGTGGAGCCAAGACGCGCTGGCCCCGCCCAGCACCCGCCGGCCCCGCCCCGCCGTGACGCACCTGGAATTGGCGCGGCCGTGACGGCGGGACCCCGCGCCGCACCTCCCGCGCCCCTCCCTCGTGGGCCCTCCCGCCCCGCGCGTGCCTCAGCCGCTCCCGCCGCCTCCGGGCCGTCCCGCCGCCCCCACGTGCCCCGGGGTCCGCGCGCGGAGCCTAGTGCGCGGGGGGCGGGCGCGGCGGAGGCGGCCTGGCCAGGGCGGTGGGCCTAGGGGGCGCGAGGGGCGCTTACTGTCCAGGTAGTGCTCCAAGTACATGGCAGTCGCCATCTTCGTCCGCGGCCGCGCTCTGGGTCTGCGCGGGCGGTGGCCCCGCGAGAGGCGGAGGCGGGGCCGGCGTGGTCACTATTAATGAGCCCCGCGCGCTGATTGGTCGCCTGCCGGGGCGGGGCGCCGTTTGAACCCGCCCCACGGCTTCCGGTCGGGGCCGCGCGAGGTGTCGCGCGGGAGCTGGGCGGTCCCGGCGGGGCGGGTGGAGCAGGTGTCGGGCAGCGGGGAGCTCGAGCGCGTCGCGACCCCAGGAGGAGCGGCCTCCGGGGCCCCGCGGACCCAGACCCCTGCGATTCCGGGGGTCGGCCGGGGGCAGTCGTTCATCACTGAAAATGCACGCTTAAAGGTACACCCTCCTCCGTGAACTCTTCACTAAACCCCAGGCAGATATTTAAGAGTGGAAACACGTTCATTGTTTTGGCAATTTTATCTTCATTGTAGAAATTCAAACTGTACAGGAATTTACAGTTTCCCAACCTCCCGAAGTTACAGGACTGTGATTATCTTGCTCACCTTTCAATCTAAATGATAGCAGTTTCGGTGCAACCTTTCTGGCCCCATTTAATGCTTGATGTGAAAATGCACACACGCGCGCTCTCGTACATAATTGCACTCTACCCACCTTTTTATTGTTTTAAGTAGATAAGTGTTTTTATTAATAGACTTTATCTTTAGAGCAGTTTTTGGTTTTCAGAAAAATCGAGAAGGAAATAATAGAGTTCTTATACACCCCCTCCACACCTACACACGGTTTCATTTATTATAAACATTTTCCATGGGTGGGGTACATTTATTAAAATTGATGAAGCAATACTGATACATTATTATTCACTAAAGTCCATGGTTTACATTACGAATTATTGTGTTGTACAATTATGTTAAGTATCCACCATTACAGTATCATACAGAGTATTTGCACTGCCCTAAAACTCGTCTGCTTCTCCTATTCATCGCTCTCCCTGTCCCCGAACCCCTGGCAAATACTGATCTTTTCACTGTCTCTAGTTCTGCATTTTCCAGAATGTCATATAGTTGAAATCATACAGTATATAGCCCTTTCAGATTGGCTTCTTTCACTTAGTAATAGGCATTTTAAGTTTTCTCCATTCCTTTTCGTGGCTGGATGGCTCATTTCTTCTTAATGCTAAAGAATATTTCATTGTCTATATGTTCCACAATTTATCCATTCACCTATTATTTAGTTACCTGTTTTTGGCCATGCCGCACAGCACACAGGATCTTAGGTCCCCAACCAGGAATTGAACCCGCGCCCCCTGCAGTGGAAGCAGAGTCTTAACCACTGGACCACCAGGGAAGTCCCTCCATTAACCTACTGAAGACATGTTGGTTGCATCCAAGTTTTGTCAATTATGAATAAAGCTGCTATTATCATTCATGTTTTGGTTTTCATGTGGACATTTTTTTTAAACTCCTTTGGGTAAATACCAAGAACTGTAATTGCTGGGTCACACTGTAAGATTATGTTTAGTTTTGTAAAAAACCGCCAAACTGGGACTTCCCTGGTGGCGCAGTGGTTAAGAATACGCCTGCCAATGCAGGGGACACGGGTTCGAGCCCTGGTCCAGGAAGATCCCACATGCTGCGGAGCATCTAAGCCCCTGTGCCACTACTGAGCCTGCGCTCTAGGGCCCGCGAGCCACAACTACTGAAGCCTGCTCGCCTAGAGCCCATGATCCGCAACAAGAGAAGCCACCGCAATGAGAAATCTGTGCACCACAACGAAGAGTAGCCCCCGCTCGCCACAACTAGAGAAAAGCCCGAGCATAGCAACAAAGACCCAATGCAGCCAAAAATAAAAATTAATTAATTAAAAAAAAAAACCCACTAAACTGTCTTCCAGAATGAGCTGTACTATTTTGCACTTCCACCAGCAATGAATGAGAGTTCCTGTTGCTCCACATCCTTGCCAGCATTTCGTGTTGTCAGTGTTTTGGATTTTGGCCATGCTAATAGATGTGTAGAGGTATCTCATTTTATTTCCAATTCCCTAATGACAAATGATGTTGGGCACCTTTTCACATGCATATTTGCTGCCTGTACATCTCTGGTGAGGTGTCTGTTCAGATCTTTTGCCCAGTTTTTAAATTGAGCTGTTGGTTTTCTTAATTGGTGTCACACTATCCACTTTTCTACCATTTACATTTTTAACTTAATACTCTTCATAAATTCTGGCCATGTTTTACTCAATTTTATGTCATTCTGTTTATTAGATATATTTCACAGTGTTAGTGTACCATACTTTAGCAGACTCCTAATAGATGAACAATATTTTGATTGTTCCCAATCTTTCATTACCATAAATAGTGCTCTTGAGAACATTTGTTCATACACCTGTATGTATCTGTTCCAGTTATCTACTGCTGCATAATAAAATACCTGAAAACTTCGTGGTTTAAAAGAAGCATTTTATTAGAGCTGACAATTTTTGTAGGTCAGGCACTCCAGCAAGGCTCAGTTAGATGATTCGTCTGTTCTGTGTGATGCGGTAGAGATCGCTGGTGTGGCTGGAAGGCTGCATTCAACTGGCACCAGGGACCAGAGCACCTACACGTTGCCTCTCCAGCCCAGTTGTGCTTCTTATGTGGCTGCTCAGGGCTTCTGGAGATTTCCAGGAGGCCCTGGTGGAAGCTGCCAGACTCTTGTGACCTCACCTTGGTCATCCCAGGACATCACCTCACCACATTCTATTGGTTGAGTCTGGGGCCAACCCAGACTCGAGGGGAAGGGAAAGTGGACCCCCACCTCTCAATGGGAGGAGTAGCGCAGTTGTGGCCATCTTAATCTACCACATTGTCTTATTAGTTCTTTTTTTTTTTTTAATATTTATTTATTTATTTGGCTGTGCCGGTTCTTAGTTGCGGCATGCAGGTTCTTTGTTGCAGCGTGTGGGATCTAGTTTCCTGACCAGGGATTGAACCCGGGCCCCCTGCATTGGGAGCGTGCAGTCTTAACCACTGCACCACCAGGAAAGTCCCGTCTTATTAGTTCTTCAAGATAGATTCTTAGAAATTGTATTGCTGGCTCAAAGGGTGTGTTCTAAGTGCTGATATTTCTAAATGCATTGCCCGAGGGGAAGGTTATACTGACACTCCTTTGAGTATGTTTCTACTTTTGTTAACCCTAGATTTCACCAGGCTTTATTATCTTTGCTTAACATGATAGGGAAAAAAAAAAAAAAAAACCTGAGTGTTTTGTGTTTCTTTGATTTCAAGTGAGGCTAAACAGATTTTCACACATTTGTTGGCTGTTTGTAGTTCTTCTATCATTTTATGTCCTTTACTGTTATCGATGGGGAAATTGGTCTTCATGCCTTTCATCTAAAAAAAAATTCTTTATTATGAAGGGTAGTGGTCTTCCTGTATCATATAATGAAAATAACTCCTCCCAGATAGTGATGAATTCTCTTACAAAGACCGTTTTAGAAACTGCAAAAATGAGAGATGATTCCCTAACTATTGTCGACTGAAAAAAAACGCACAACCTAAAAGTTGAGAATTCAGCTTTATTTGTCAGACTTTCTGAGAGACTGCTCTGAGGAGGTAAGAGAGGAGCCAGGATATATGAGAGTTTTTGCAACAAAAACCGCGCAGTCGGAACATCAAAAGAGTACTGTTAATTAAAGGAAACCAGACACCTCAAGTTAATGGATTTAACACTTTTCTATGTATGGGAAAATTCAAGAGTCTGGGCTCACTGAAATCATTCCTCTGATGTGCACCTTAACTATCTAGGGCCAGGATCCGGCTTTTCTCCCTCCTGAATCCCCTCAGGGTGCACCGTCAAGGGTGTCTGCAGTAGCTGCCGGCTTGATGGCTGCAACATCCTTTGTTTACTGATGCGGCAGAGACTATTTTTCATCCATGCTTTTTCTTTCAGTGTGTTGCAATACTTTAGATAAATCTTTGATAACAAATTTCAACCTTGGGACTATTGACAGTTTGGGACCAGTAAGTCTTTCCTGGGGTGGGGGGCGCCTCTCCTGTGCTTGGATGGCCGGCAACATCCCTGGCCTCCCCCACTAGATGCTTTTAGACGCCCCCCCCCCAAGCTGTGACAGTCAAAATGTCCCCCAGTCAAGAGCCAGTGCTTTGGGGGAAGGCTAAGCTACTCTAACAAAGAAACCCAACCAAAACCCACTAGCACAGAAGGAATTTTATTTCTTATGTAACAGTCCAGGGGCCAGGCAGCCATGCTCCGTGGGGTTACTCAGGGACCCAGATTCCTTCCAGCGTGGCGTCTGCCCCCAAAGGGCCTTGCCATTGTCTTCATGGTCAAGGCTGGATTGCAAGAAGGTGGTGGGGGGGGTTGGGGGAGAGGGAAAGTGCTCCGTCCACTGTCTGAAGGAGCACACACCACTGCTGCTCACATCTCATTGGCAGTAACGTAGCCACCTGGCCCCATCTACCTGCAGGGAGGGCTGAGCGATGGCATCTAACAGGGCAGTGATGTGCCCAGCACAATCTTATTCTTCTGGAAGTAGATGAGTGCTATGGACTGAATATCCCCCCCCCAAAAGTCATAGGCTGAATCCCTAAACCAACAATGTGACTGTATTTGAGAGATCATTAAGAGGAAGAGAAACCAGACCTCTCTCTCTCTGTCCACAGCTGTACAGTGTGAAGGCCATGTGAGGACACAGTGAGAAGGTGGCCACCTGCAACCCAGAGGGAGAACATCAACCCTCCTGGCACCTTGAACTTGGCCCTCCAGCCTCCAAAACCGTGAGGAAGATGTTCTGCTGTTTAAGCCACTCAGCCTGTGGCATTTTGCTCTTGCAACCCGGCTAAGACAGGGAGAGAGTCTTTGATGGGTAGTAGCAAAGTCTGACCAATTCCTGTGATGGAAGTTGCAGTAGGACAGTAAGAGAGCTATGGGGCCTCTTTTTTAATGGCAAGTCTCAAACTCACAAAAGCAGAGAGGACCTAACAAACTCCACATGCCCATCAGCCAGCTTCAGCAATTCCGGCCAGCTTCTGGCCCTTCACCGGCCCCAAGCACACTCAGGCCCAGCGCCCTAGCTGGCATTGCCTCCATGAAGCAGATGCCCTTGTGCCCGCTACCAGGCCTCCGTGGCAGTGGAGACTCGCACTGCTCAGGGCAGACTGTGCAGAGACGGTTCTCAGCATAGCAAGCACAGAGACGGATGTACAGATGCAAGGACTCTCCTGTACCTGCGTCAGGGATGTGAGGTCACGACTGCATGCATGGAGGTGCTGCAGTCACCCCGTGACCACGAGGGACAAGCTAAGAGAACTGGTAAGTTGTTGACCCAACATCTGACATCACTGAGTAGCAGAAACAGTTCTTGGCTGCCTAACTCTGGACTTTGTGTTATGTGAGATGATTAGATATCCTGGTGATTTAAGCCCGTTAGGCTGGCATTCTGGTACCTGCAGTCAAAGGCATGTTGGAAGAGGTGGAAGCAAAATTGCTTCCTGTATCTTAATAAGAAATTTCACTGTACTTGTGCCAGTTTAGCAATTTCTGCCATCAAAAGGGCATCCCCCGCATACAAGGACCCAGCAGCCAGGCTCCCCGCATTTCCATGGGTGACCAGGGAGGCTATGTGGTCACAAGCTGAGGTATTGCACGTGTTCCTGCCTGTCTGCCTGGTAAGTTCATCCTACAGATGTGGTACAAGGCTGTCCTGGGACTTGCCCAACCCCAGGAGGGTTCTCTTGTGTACTGTAATCCCTAATCCCTTCATCCTTTTGAAGGCAAGGAGATGAAAATTTCAGAACAAGACTGATTATTCAAAGGCAATGTTAAGTACTAGTGTTTGTATCAATGACCTTTCACTAGGTTGTACCGCAGTAACAAAGGACCCCAAAGTCTCGGTGGACCCGGCATCACAACTGTTTATTTCTTGCTGGTGCCACCTGTCAGCTGCAGTGGCTGTAGCTTGGCTGTGGCTGTTTGTTCATTCCAAGGTCCAGGGTGAAAAAGCAGCCCTAATCGTGCACCTGCTGTTCTCACACTGGCGGCAGGAAGGGGAGGGGTGACCCGCACAACAGCTTTTAAAGTTTCTTCCTGAAAGTCAGCTCTGGTTACTTTACAGATGCCTTGGAAGTCACAGGGCCAAGCTCAACATCAAGGAAGAAAGCCAATAATTGGGAATGATAGAATCTACCACCCTTCTGGAACCCACAACCAAATCAAGCAACGGTCCATCAGGAAAACGTCAAGCGACCATAGGTGTCTGGGGTCACGGGAAATCAGGGGCTTGCACCGAATGAGGTGGGGGAGGAAAGTCAGGGAAACTGTTGCCACAACCTCAGCCCAAGCACCGAGGTGGACGGTCTGGAGCTCGCGGGGGTCCGCTGCCGTCCCCAGCCCTGGAGAGCCCTCGCCCGTCTCTCGTCTGCAGCAGGGAAGCAGGTGCTTCACGAAGGGTCCCTGGAGAGCAGCCCTGAAGTTCACAGCCACGCTGCCGGCTGCCTCCGGATTTCTCCTCGGCAAACTCGAACGTTCCGGAGGCAGTTCTGGGAAACGCGGCTCCCAGCTTGGCACGGGCCGAACGCTGGTGTCCGCCCCAACCCCCTAGGTTGAGGTCTGACCCCACCGTGACAGTACTTGGGGACAGGCCTCCGGGGCCATGAGGCCCAGAGGGCGGGACCCCTCGACGAGAAGGCGGCGGACGCGGTCTCACCTGGAACCGCCCCTAAGACGACAGCGGCCAACCTGACTGGGCGCTTCCCGGTGCCGGGGCGCCCGCCCTCAAGGTCCCCGCCGTCGGGGAGTCGGCGGCGGGTGGGCCCCGAGGCCGCAGCCCCGAACTTTAGGAGCAGGGACGGGCGCCCGCGCCCATGACAGCGGCCCGCGCGGCAAAAGGCGCGCCCGGCTTCCGGCCCGCAAGAGGCGGTGCGACCGAGGCCCCGTCGGGCCAGTCGCGCCGCTTCCGCCGGACTAGTCCCAGCCAATCCGGCCCATCTGAGCCAATCCCGGCGCGCGCCGTGGGCGCCGGCCCATTGCAGCCAATGAGAGGTCCGGGCGGCCCGGCTGCGCTGGGGGCGGAGGCGGGAAGCGCGGCGATGGCGGGCAGGCGCGGCGCTCTCATCGTGCTGGAGGGTGTGGACCGCGCGGGGAAGAGCACGCAGAGCCGCAAGCTGGTAGACGCGCTGTGCGCCGCGGGCCACTGCGCCGAGCTGCTGCGCTTCCCGGGTGGGCGCGGCGGGCGCGGGGTTCCGGGATGTCGGGGGCCGGGGAGGGGATCCGGGGGCTACGGAGGCCTCGCCGGCTCCTGAGGACGAGAAGCGAAGGCCTCCTGCGCTGGACTCGCCCTCGTTTGTCCGCGGGTCGGAGCGCGGGGACTGGGCCCCCCTGTGGTCCCCGAGCCTCAGTGGGACTAGTCTGTGGTTCTGTTTTTGCGCAGCTGCCCCGCGGCTGATGTGCATAAAGTCACGTGTTTAGTGAGTCTTGACGCATGTACACCCAGGAAAGCGTCTTCACAACCAAGAGAATGAGTGTATCTGTGACCCCTGAAAGTTTCCTGGTGCTGCTTTGTAATCCAAGTCTCCGTTTTGTCTTGGGTTTCCCGCCCCCCGCCCTTGCATGGTTGTTTACCCTGTGAAGGGTTTTGTGTCATATTTTTAATTTTTTAAGGTAGAACATTGATCTTGAAAATGCTGTAAAAATATCAATACTTAATCAAGAGAAGTTCAAGGTTTACAAACCAGGGGTAGGGGGATGGGGGGATGCTTTTTTAAATTTTTTTTTTTTTTTTTTTTTTGGCCACACTGTGGCATGTGGAACTTCACTGACCAGGGATTGAACCCGTGCCCCCTGCGAGTCTCAACCACCGGGAAGTCCGAAAGTGCTTTTTTTGAATATTTATCATTTTAATCTTTAAGCCAGCCAGACTACAAATCTTACACAGTTGATCCTTGAACAACATGGGTTTGAACTGCAGTGGTCCACTTACATGCATATTTTTTTCAATAAACACCTACAGTACCACGCAGTCCTGGGTTGGTGGAATGCAAGAATGCAGAACCTCAGATATGGAGGGCCGACTCTGGGAGTTGAATACCCTTCTTTTGGTATCGAGGTGGCTCCTGGTGCCGGTCCCCCTGGGTTGGCAGTGCCTTTGCAGTTGCTGCTTCCTACCTGAGTTCCTTCTTCCTGAAGCGTTTTTCATCCCAGAGTGTCTGCACACTGCTGCCCTTTCTCAGGAAAAGGTGAACCTGTCTAAAGTTGTAAAATAAAACTCAAAGTTAGACTTGGGTCAGGGCCTGGAAATCTGGCACAAACTGTTAATGTGGATGGAGAGCCTGACGTCACTCTTGTGTGTTGCTCTCTTTTTTAGAAAGATCAACTGAAATTGGCAAGCTTCTGAGTTCCTACCTGGAAAAGAAGAGCGAGGTGGAGGACCACTCGGTGCACCTGCTCTTCTCTGCGAACCGCTGGGAACACGTGTAAACAACCTTGTCCTTCTGCCGCCCACCCCCCCCCCCACCCCGCTTCTGTGCCTCCCCCTGGGACTCTGAGTGCGGCTCTTGCTTCTGAGTGGTTGAGAGTCATGCTGGAGACTGTACCTTTACAAGGTTCTTTTATGCACAGATCCCAAAGAGCACTAGTTAATGCTTTCCCCCCACCCCCCCCGCCCCTGGCTTTTTGTAATTAATAGACTGTAGGTAGTTTTAGATACACAGAAAAGAGTCCCCCATACCCCTGTCCCTTCCTCCTCGCCCAGAGCTACTCTTATTTATGTCTTTGATGAACCAGTGTTGACACATCATTAAGTGAAGTTGAGTTTGTGTTGGGGTGTGCCCTCTCACGCCCTCTTTTTGATTTACATCATCTTGGTGGATTCCCTCTTCACCCAGCACAACTGTTGACGAAGTGCCTGTGGGGTACACTCTCAGGTGCTTCTGTTTCCATTTACACACGTATGTAGGTAACATATGTCATCGGAGGTGTTTTGTTTTAACGTGAACGAATGGGATCCTACCGTACAGATTCCCTCACGGCTGGCTTCCTAAGTCCGCCTCACGATCTCCACTCTTCCTCTTCTCTCCCGTCCCGGCGGCCTGCTCTCCGGAAAGGCTGCTCCACCTTGGATTAAGTGATGCCAGTGGACGGACGTTCAGGTGGTTGTGCCTTGTTCCCTCTCACAGGCAAGCTGGCACTACTCTCCTCTGGCTTTGGCTTAGCTGGTAGTCTAGTCTGGAAAGGCCTCCCCCTCCGTGTATTAGATGAAAATGAGGGCAGATTTACAGTCTTTAACACATCTGGAGTTTATTGACGTAAATGTTGTGCTTTTCGCTTTTTGTGGATTTGTAGAAAAGTAATGTCAGAGCAACTGAAAATGAAAAACGGTTCTGACTCCATTCCCTAACTGCTGTCTGCTTCCAGGACACAGGCCTGCAAGTCTCTGGGCCATTTGTTCTGCCACAGCTCCCCCTTCTGATTATTCCAGCCACTGCCATCAGATCAGGTTTGCTGACACTTGAAAGTCGTTGGCTGACAGGTCGGATGCCGGGCAGCGCTGTGGCCCCGAGTACCGCTCAGGTCTGGTGTGCAGGGCGGGCCTGGGAGTGGGTGCTCAGTTAACCTGGGCTGTTTTGAGTCCACCCTGGTGCTTGGAGCACTTTCTGAGGGAACTCTGGTTACTTCCTCAGCCCCCGGTTTTCTGCTCTTTTGCTGTGCTGCGTCTTTACTAGGTCAGTTGCTGGTCGTGGAAGTCATCTCCCCTCCCAGCTGCTGTGCGGTTTCCCTGGCACCGATTCCGGTAACAGCCTCCGCTTCCCTCCCCGGCTGTTTGCCAAAACCTACTGATCCTCTAGGGCCATCCAGGAATTAAATTCCTGGAAATGAGCAATATCTCTTACTTTCCATAGCAACTTAGCAATGTTCTTCTCTACCTATTTTTAAACTTTTTATTCTGAAATAGTTTCAATCAGACAGGAAAGCTGCGGGAGTAGCACCGAGAATTCCCGGTGCCCTTCCCCAAGCTTCACCCGTTAATAACATTTTGCCACATTTGCTTTACCATTTGCTCACTCTTTAAAAATCAAGGGCTATTTTATGAAATGCTGGGTTTACCTGATGTTTCCTCACGAGTAGATTTGGGTTTGCATTTTTGGTAGGAATACCGCAGAAGTGCCATTGGGTCCTCTTGAGGGCATCGTGGCAGGATGCGAGGCCACTTGGGTTTCCCCTGATGAGTGAGGGGGCTGCTGGCCAGGCTCTTCCACTAAGTGACTCTCTTTCCTGTTGTAAATAGTCAAAAGGGGAACTCATAAACCCATAAATATCCCCTTTCTATGAAACTCACCTCCTAGTTTCTGTTGGTTAGTCATCCTGCTGGAGTCCGTTATTGTGATTTTCTGATTCTGTCATTCCCTCCACACTGATCAGCTGGCATTCTGTGTAAGGAAGAGCTTTCCTGCCTTCCCCGTCTGTCCATCTGTCCGTCCATCGTCAGTACGGACTCTGGGTCATAAGCACTAGTGGTCATTGTTCTGCTGTTCGGATTGTCCCAGCCTTGGCCTGTGGGAATCCCTTCAGGCTGGCTCCTTCGTCCCTTGGACGTGTTCTTGGCATGGCAAGGTGTTCCGGCTTTCCGTGCCTTCTCCTGCGTTAGCCGGGGCCAGCTGTTCTCTCCGCTTTGTGGAGGGTGGACTTCAGAGACCGACGTCTGCTCCTCAGCGTCTGCACGTGTTCACGTCCCCTGCATCTGTCGGACCCCTGCCATCTCGTCCAGCACCCGGGCTCCTCTGCCCCGCCTGCCCTCCACGGGCTGGTTTTAGGATCACCGCCCCCACCTATGTAAAGCCTGCCTGGGGCTCACGGGTGGTTGCAGCTCTGTCGTTAGAACGAGGGCACACGGTGCTGTGTCCAAACATCTCAAGCACGCCTTTGCCCTTCCACTGTGTTCATTTGGGATATGGGTAGGTTCATTTGACTTTGTATACAATTTTAGGGGTTTTTTTCTTTTTTTTTTCCCATTCTTGTTGATTTCAGTTTTTGAATACGTAAAACATGAAATGGTTCTAAGGGTCAGAATCATACAGAAAGGTCACTGCCCTGCCCATCCCCTTTCCATCCAAGCCCTGCCCTCCCCTGTCGGTAAGCAGGCCCATTAACTTCTAAACAAAGTCAGCAGATACCTGTTGTCTTGACTCACCTTCTGTCTGATATAAAGGCAGCCACCTGTATGCTCAATGTGCTTTGCTTTGTTAGCAACGTGTCAGGAGGGCGTTTATGGGGCACCTTTCTCGTTCTCTGTACAGTTGCATCTTCTGTGCTCGTGCCGTATTCTACCAGTGTTCTGTTCACAAGATGAGGTAGTTTTAAGTGTTGATAATTTGCACTTAGGAATGACGCTGTGGTGGGAATAGCGTCTCACTGTTGGAGGCGCCCCTGCCGTGCTGTTCTGTGAGCTTCTCACTGTGACAGTAGCAGACGCCTTTTGTTCCCCAAGTACAAGCAGTGCTTCCGGCCGATGCCAAGCCTCTGTCTGCACCCACCTTGCTAAGGTCTCGGGGCCGGAGGGTGGTGGGGACCTGCTGCCTCCTGCTGGAGGGTGTCCTGGCTCCCAGGTGGACGCACGAGCATCCTTCATCACCTGCGGGCCACGTCCAGCCTTCCCTCCTGTTGGCCTGGCCCCTGCTCTCCCCGCAGGGCCCGGTCCCTCCTCTCCCCGCAGGGCCCGGCCCCTCCGCTCCCGGACAGCCGAGCTGCCTCTGGACAGCTGCCAATGCCAGTTGTATCTATCCCCTTTAGTGGAGTTGTCTTTTCGTGCTGGGCTTTGCTGGGAGTGAAGAGTCAGAGCCTTGGGGGATGACAGTCAGGCTACAGATTGCTGCCCGTGCATGATTCCTTCATCATGTTGGCTTCTGAATTGAATTGTGTCGTCAGGGTGATTTGAGCATGAGACTTCAGGGCCCACGAAGCCAGGACCATGGCTCACAGGCATTCTCTTTTTTGTAGGCCGCTAATTAAGGAGAAGCTGAGCCAGGGCGTCACCCTGGTCGTGGACAGGTACGCCTTTTCCGGGGTCGCCTTCACCAGCGCCAAGGAGGTGAGTGCAGCTCGGCCCCAGCGCGTGGTTTGTGCCTGGTGTGGACTCAGTGTGGTCCCCGTGGGCACAGAGCAGTCGCAGCACGAGTCTCTTCATGTCACTGCCTCTAGGGGTTTGAGATCCCTGTGTTCGCCAGGTTAATTTGGTCTTTATTGACGAGAAGAGAGACCTTTTTTGTAGCTACAGGTTGTTTTCACAGATACAACTGCGTTTTTCATTTGGCCGACACATGTCACATGATACATTTACACAGATGGTCCATCGGCAGACCTGTTTCATCCAGCGTCTTGTTTTCAGAAAAGACGGTGAGAGTGTCTGGGTTGCTTTCATGCTGTGTTCCTGACCCCCTGTTCCAGGGAGCTGCTGTTTCACAGGCATAATGGCAGTGACTACACTGCCCTTTTTTCCTGCTTTTTATTTAAAAATTTTCAAACATACACCAGCAGAGAAAAGAAGCCACCCAGCACCGTCACCTGCCTCAGAACCTTCTGGTCTCTGTGACCCCCAGACACATCATCAGTCCCTTCATAAACGTGTCGGTGCACATCCCCAAAACAGCTTTTCAGAACCCTCGTCTCACCCCATTCCAGAATGTCATCATTCAGTCAGTGCAGAGGTCCCAGCGCTCTCAGGAGCCGGGTGGTCCGGCTTGTGTTTTTACAGCTCGATTGAATCAGAACCCAGCCAGTTAAGGTCCATTCTTGAAACGTCTCTTGAATCTCTCGATACGTAGGTTCCTGCATCTCTTTTCTTCCTTCCGCTAAAACGTTTGAATTGTTTATTTTCCCAAGTCGCCCATCAAGAGGCCCAGCGTGCCTGGTTGTCTGCGTTTTGTGCTAACAGTCTTTATTGCGGTTAGTTCATGAAGTGCTGCACAATGGCAGCCTTCTAGCCCCGCCAGTCCTCCCGCACGAGCGAGCTGGGTCCTCCTTTAGGGCGGTCCCCCGAGGCACCGGCCACACGGCTCCGTCTGTGAAAAGCACGCGGGCTCGGGCAGGGCCGACGGGCCCCCTTCTCCCGTCAGGGCGTCCTGGCAGCACAAGGCTCTGGGCCCACAGCTGGGTTCTAACCCTAAATCTTCAGAGCTGTGTGGCTCTCTCTTCCTCTAGAAGTGGGGACACTATTTTTAGAGTGGCGAGGATGAATGAGATGGGACGTGCAGGAGACAGCACACGGGGCGCTGGCGAGCGTCTCCAGGATTGGGGTCCTCCCCTCTCTGTGGAAGGGGGTGACGCCCTGGCCTGTCTGCTGCCGCTGCTTGGCCAGAGGGTGTGGGGCGCACGCACGATGCCCTCGGTCCCGGGCCCTGAGTGACGCGTCCTGGGCCCCGGGGTGTTCTGTCCACTGTGTACGTATTCACACGTCAAAACACAGGAAGGTGATGGGAGAGAAAGCAAAACGCTGGAGACCTAAGGACAGAGCTGCTGCTGTGTAAGAACTCTCCCCTCAAACGTCAGCTCGCCTCTCCCCCTTTTTGATGAATTTTGAAACCAGCAGTGAGAGCGCGTTAGGCTGGCTCCGTAACGGTTGGGTTCTTCGTCGCCAGAACTTCTCTCTGGACTGGTGCAAGCAGGCGGACGTGGGCCTCCCCAAGCCGGACCTGGTCGTGTTCCTGCAGCTGCAGCTGCCGGAGGCCGCCGCGAGGGGCGAGTTCGGCCGTGAGCGCTACGAGAGCAGCCCTTTCCAGCAGCGGGCCCTGCAGCGCTTCCAGCAGCTCCTGGGAGACTCCAGTCTGCCGTGGAAGGTGGGCGCGGTGCCCGGGCCCTCCTGGGGGCGGCGCTTTCTGGTCCTGGGGTTGGTGCAGGACGTGGGTCGGTGCCCTGATGCTGGCCCAGGGCAGGGCTGCACGGGCAGCGGCTCCAGAGCAGCCGTCCCGCGCGGGGGACCCTGTGCCGAGCCGGCCATCCAGCGGGCTCCCGTCCCCTGCTGGACGTCAGCTGTGCAAGGCCAGTGTCCAGAATGCCGAGTCCGCGGGGGTCAGGCAGCGGCACTTTCGCTCCCGTGTAACCGGCTCGAGCGTGGGGCCTCCCAGCCCCTCCACGTTGACTCCAGGCGCCAGGCAGCCCGCACCCGCCACAGCTGCCACCTCCCTGCTCTCCGTCCCCGCAGCCTGGCGCCCGCCCACCTCAGGGCACGTGCCCCGGCGCCCCGGCCCATCCTCCCTGCACGCGCCCGCCTGGCACGGCCGCTGCTCTCTCACTGCTGGCGGTGTCCTTGCCACTTGGGCAGGTTCCGGGGTTTGGGTTCTTGGCTCTGGCACCTTGTGCTTCTCCCTCGCCCCCGGCTGTGCCTCCCCGCTGTCCTGCCCTGGGTGGTGCTGGTCTGTGGCCAGGGCCGGGGCTCCTCTGTGTGCAGGTGCGAAGTACGCCCTTGACCTTTCCGTTTGTCTCCTGTGTGCTCAGGGGGGTGGAAGGAAGGGCGTGTCTTTCCCGAGACGGAGGCTGCAGTGCGGTGCCTCAAATCCCCGTCACCTCTCTGCTGGCTGCTTCTATCAGCTACTGAATTCCAGAGCTTTCCTCTGTTTCTCGGGGTTTTTTTTTTGGCTGTGCCATGCGGCCTGTGTGTGGGATTAGTTCCCCGACCAGGGATCGAACCCCTGCCCCCTGCATTGAGAGCACTGGACCGCCAGGGAAGTCCCTCTCTGTTTTTTTTTAACTAGTTCTACATGGTGTGAGTTCCTCTTGATTTATACTAGATTTCAGCACCTGCTAGGAACACGACAAGACTTAACAGCATCGGGAACGTGAAAGGGGAAGGCCAGCCGGCGCTCTCCTCTTCTTCCTGCACTGAGTTTTCGTCTTGTCTCGTTTCCCACAGCTCTAAGAACTTCCTTTAATGTTTCCTGTAGGGCAGGTCTCCTGGCATAGCATTCTCAGCTTTTGTTTATCTGAAAACTTATTTTTCAAATTTTTAAAACAGTCACAAACTTACAGAAAAGTTGTAAGTACGATACAAGGAATTCTTCCCCAGGACCATTTGAGAATAAATTAGTAGCTGACACCCCCTCCCTGTCACAATGGGGCCAGTCACATGGATCCGCTCCTAGTGCCTGACCCCCCTGGTCCCGCTAGTGACCCTTGTAACAAAGGACGTAGTTCACAGGCACACTCTCTGGCCTCCAGCCTGTGACTTTCTCAACCTTGACTTCTTTGAAGGTCACAACAGTCGCTTTGTAGCTGAACCTCAGAATGACTTTGTGATTGGATCAGGTCGTGTGTCCTTGGTGGGCTGTCGCTGCCCCGTCACGGGCTGCGCGCCTTCGGTGTGTCGCGCTCCAGCGACGCTCCCCTTGACCTCTGGGTTAAGCGGTTCACGGTGAAGTCGCTCCGCGTCCCTCTGCGAGGTGGTGCTTTGAAGCCACGTAAAAACCTCGCTGCTCATAGATTTGCAGTTCGTTTATATGTTTACACTTGCACGGACTCATGTTTGTACGGCTTACTCACCAGCAACCCGTTTTCCTCGCAATTGGAGGCGCAGATGGCCCCAGGTCTGGCCCCTGGGTGACCCCCACCCCAGCCCCGGGGCCTTCTGATCAGTTCCCTTCACTTCCGGGCCCTTCCCGCTCCCGGCCCATTATGATCGATCTCTGGGCTCACCCTGTGCCTTCCCGGCCCAGCGTCCCGAGTTGTTCCTGGTTCCATTTTATGGAGAAAGAGATAGAGACGGTTATTTGGGCCCCCAGAGGACGAGGGGTATCCACGTACAGGTTCACACGGGAGGTGCCACGCACCGTGAGCTGCCTGGGTTGGTTCTGTGCCAGAGCTCTGCCGCTGGGGCTGTGGACGGTAGGGTGACCTTCAGGCGGGGCAGGGGGGCCCGTGGGGAGGCGGTGTCGCTCCTGTTAGACTTCGTGCAGCGGTTACAGCTGTCTGAGCGTGTCTACACCCTGGAGCTTTTCCAGAGTTTGCTGCCCCAGAGGCTGCCTAGAGGCTCTTGGCGCCCAGGGCCGAGCCTTGGCTGAGGAGGGGGCTCCCAGGCACGCCCACCCTCATGTGGCCCAGTACGTGTCCCTCCCTCCGGTGGAGAGTCGCTCCTGTCGTGGGCTGGCTCCCCGGTGACCGAAGGTCCACGGGTCGGCAAGGTGGGGCAGCCAGCTGTCGGGACGAAGCCCATCGTACCAGGGAGAGGAGTCGGACCCGAATTGGGCTCCCGGCAGAACTTGGGGTCCAGGCAGGTCCGGGCGCAGCCGTGGAGGGGCGGGAATGGGCGCTGCCCTCGCCACCTCTGCTGGTGGCACCGGGGTCCCCTGGGGGTGAGCGTCTGGCCGGGGCTGCAGCCGGGGGGCCGGGCGGCTCGGTCCCAAGGACCCATCCAGCTTACTGTCCCCAGGGGAGGCCGGGGGTCAAGGACCCCGGAGGAGCGGAAGCCGTGCCCTCTGGAACCTGACCCGCCCACTGAGAACATTAACCTGTCTCTCCCCCACCCCCGCCCCCCCCCACGCCCCGGCCCAGACAGTGGACGCCTCCAGGAGCATCGAGGACGTCCACCGGGAAATCCGCGTGCTGTCTGAGGGCGCCATGCGGGCCGCTGCACACAGGCCGCTGGGGCAGCTGTGGACGTAGAGGGACAGGACCCCCGTCTGCCATCCGCAAGGCAGGAGCCGCGTGTGCACAGCGACCGGGGGGCGAAGCGGGGCTCCCCGTGGAGCGGCCTGCGGGGCGGCCTTCTCCTGCCCTCACCTGTGCCCCGAAGATACTAATAAATTAGTTATTGTGTTCTGCTTACTGAAGTTTCACAGTGACTGTGTCCAGGCAGTTCCATCGGGGTCGCTGATCTCCTTGTGGACGTCTTCAGACACCCGTAAAGATGAAATGAAAACGGCTGTGGGCAGCCCCGGGCCTGGCATGCATCAGCCGTGCCTGGGCTCTGAGCGCCGGCCTAACGTGCCGACCTCACAAGGCCTGACCGGGCTGCGTCCGAGCGGCGGCGCCCGTCTCCTCGGAGCACGCCCAGTGCTCGCTTTGCTCTTCCCTCTGTTAAGGTCTGAAATGCAGGTGTGTAGTCGCTGCATCCTGTGAAGTTACTCCAGGATGCAGTGGCCCTGCAGTGGACGGTGGGCAGAGCCCCCGTCTGCAGGGCACCACAGGTCTCAGCGCCCTTCTGTGCGTGCCAGGAGACTGGATTCCGAGCAGAACAAGAGGATGTGACAGTTTAAAGTGTCACAAGACAGTCTGACCAGGGCTTGGGGAAAACCCGCATGTGGCCAAGCGGGTCCCAGCTCAGCGGTGGCGCCCGCTCCCCGCACCGGGCAGGGTCCCTTCTCGTCCAGGTTGACTAGATGAGGCTGCCCATCCACAGGTGCTTGGCAGGTGGGGGCAGCCCAGCCCTCAAGGGAGGACAGAGGACACAAGCGCTGGGGGTGGCTGGAGCTGTGCACGCGGACGGCTGTGCGGTCAGTTCACAGCGGGTCCTGCTGATGGCACCAGGCTGGCCTCGGGCGCCCATCCGTCTGAAGGGCCTGGCTGTGTCCACCCCGACGTGCAGCACACGCTCGAGGTCAGAACTCGGGGCCCGTGACCCAGTGACAGAAGCAGTTGGGAACCACTCGCAGAGTCAGACCACTTTCGTTCCGGAGTCCCAGGGTCACCCGTGGGCGTGGCCTGGCAACCCTCCCATCCACCTGCCTTTTGATCTTTCACACGACCAAGGCCACGTCCTAGGTGAAGAAAACGAAACGTGGGGCTGGGGTCTTGAGAGTACCGGGCCGTCAGGGAGGCTGCGTCGGCTGTGGACCTGGGTGGGATGCCTGGAGCGCGCCGGGCGGGCCCCCGAGTGGGAACTGGGCACCAGACGAGAGTTCTCTGGCCCAGGCCAGGAGCGGGGCCACGGAGGCCCAGCGCAGACCCTCTCAGGGCTCGGCCGTGCGGGCGGGGGCGGGCCGGAGCCCAGGGGAGGAGAGGCCGGAGCTGAGTGGGGCCCACGGGCAGCTGGATGGTGTGAAGACAGAAATGGCCCCGAAGGCCGCAAAATTAACGGGCCACTTAAACTTTCTTCAGTACGCCCAGCACGGGTTTTAAAACATCTCGCCAGGGCTGCGGCAGCCGGCACTGCCGAGGGGGCCGCGTGTCCAGAGGCGCCCTGACCCTCTGGCTTCCCCTAAAGAAGCCTGTTGGGCCCCGTGGCCGGCAGAATGACAGCCCCCAGAGACATCCTCGTCCTGACCCCCGGAGCCTGTGAGTAGGGCGCCCACCTGGCCAAAGGGACCAGGAGGTGGGAGGCCACCCTGGATCGCCCGGGAGGCGGGAGGGGCCCGCTCAGAGGAGACGATGCCGGCTCTGCGGGGGATGCGGTGGGGGGGGGGGGGGGCGGGTGTTGATCCAGGGGATGCAGGGGCTTCTAGGAGCCGGAAAGGACAGGTAGCCAGTTCCCTGGGGCCCCAGGGGGACAGCCCTGCTGACCTCTGCCCGCCAGGGCCCTGGGAGGTAAGTGTTGTCTCTGGCCCCTGCGTGTGGAGGGCGTCGCAGCTCAAGAAGCCAATGCGACCATTTCTAGAGGCCAGGACTCAGGTTCTGAGCCATGGCGCTTCCTGCTGTCCTGTCTGGCCTTGGTCCCCTTGCACCAGACTGGAGGGTGGGCGGGCAGGCGGAAGCGGGGAGCCGAGTGGGCCGGGGTCGCTCCGAGCGTCCCACCAGGACTTCCCGGCAGGGCGAGGGGCCCTTGTTCACATCCTTGGTGACCCGCTCGGGGGTGACCGGCTGAGGCACGGGGCGCCTACAGGGACGCTGCCCAGGGAGCCAACACGCCTCCCGGCACCGCAACTACTCCCTCCCGTCTATGAAAGAAGGAGAGCATCTTCCCAAAACCAAGCTCCCCCGCAAACCACAGGAGCCAGAGAGAGTTGAGAGTCAGCGTGGCGGAACCAGGTCCGAACAGGAGGGCGCCGCTCGCTCAGGTCTGGGAACGAACGAGCTCAGCGCGTCCATCCACCAAGTCCTTCCTCAGACCCCTCGTGAGCTCAGAAAACACTTGTTCTCGCTCTTACCATGTCCAACTACAGCTCCGAGAAAATCAAGACACAGACGAACCTTGTTTTCTATTGAAACTGTTATTATTTGCCGTTAAGAATCGCGCACTATACAGCTAAGAGTGAATGCTCCTCAGTGAGCCTTTCCCGACGCACACGAGACAGAGCCCCCGCTGCTCAGGGGGGCCCCCACCTCCGCTGTCTGTGCCGCCAGCAGGAGCTGCAGCGAGACCCCCGGCCCCGCCAGCAGTGGCACAGCAGAAGGAATGGAAACCTTCCCACCCAACTCGACCTGAGGGATGACGGGGGATGAGGGGGAGACAGAATGGGAGATGGAGGGAAGAACTCACGGGGAGTGAGCCGGGGCTCTGCAAGGAAGGTCCCCGGGAAGAAGGCTGCCACCTCCTGGGCTCCCAAACCCCCGTCTGCGCTCCCTGGTGGGACGAAAGCCACTGCGCGGGGCGGTGCCCGGGGCCCAGAACACAGGTTTAAGGAGGCAGGTGCTGGCGTCCATCTGGAAGATCTCCAGCGGCGCGAGGGGCAGAGGCACAAAGCTGAGGTTTGACCCTCCGGCCCCAAACCATCCGAAGCCTCGCTGACCGGGAGGCAGAGGAAGGCCCCGGGGAAGCTGGAGCGACAGGCAAGCAGCAGCTCGGGGGCCCCGCGGCCTCACCTGCGGCTCTGGCGGCGCGTCTGTCCCGGCGCCACCTGCACGGCGACGTCTTTGGGCCTCACCGCCCCCACCCCTTGCTCCTCTCCTCCCAACGCGAGGAGACCCGGGCCGTGGTTCCTCGGCCCCTTCTCCCGCCGCGATGGCCCTGGAGGCCGTGTCTTCGGAGCCTGGCTCAGGACACGCCCAACAGAAGCCAGGTCCGTCACGAAACTTCAAACAGGACTTTAATTCCAAAGCGAACCCGGGCCTGGAGCCCAGGAGGAAGCGGGGCCGGGCAGGGCTGGCAGTGTGGCGGGAGAGCCCCTCGTGGGTGCCTGGCGCTTGGGTCTCCGGTGGCGCGGGCCTCTGTGTGGGCGGCGGACGGCGGGCGGGATGAGATGCGGCGGCCGAGCGCCCCTGCGGGGCCAGTGAGACCGTCCCCTAGCTGCAGGATCCTCAGAGGGACAAGATTTCAAAGTCTTCATCTTCCGAGTCGAAGAATCTTTCCAGTCGCTCTACGTCAGAAGAATCTAGAAGGAACATGACAAAACCTCACCAGGTGCCAGGCGTGGGTCAGTCTGGGGTGTGGGCCAAGGGACAAGGGCCCGTGTGGGCACACCCGCCCCACGAAGGAGCAGGTCCTGCCCAGCGCCTGACCGTCCAGGGTGGCCAGGGCGCGGAGGGAGGTCGGAGGACGCCAGGACTGCCCGGCTGAGGCGCCCTCCTCCCGGGCGGTGGGTCTGAGCAGGTGGGAGAGGGGTTCCTGCCCTGTGAGCATGGGGACGACCGCCTGGGCGGGTGAGGGCATGTGCGGCTGGGGGCAGACACGCCCCTCACCAGAGCCCAGAGGGAAGCAACGGGGGCCAGGAGGGCAAGAGTCCCATCCCAGGAGGGGTGCCCGCCCCCTGCACCAGCCAGGTCTGGTGGGGCATCTGTCCTGAGTCTGGCACTGGCACCCCGACCCCCGTGGTTCCCGTGAGGCCGCGGGCTGTGGTCCTCCCCAGGGTGGTCTCTACGTGCTCAGGGCCCCCCGGCGGGTCCCCTTTCCCCACGTGCCACGTGCTCGATGCACTCTGGGCGAGGCGCCCCCAAGCCCAGAGCCACCAGGCAGTGGGGACGGAGCCACCTATGCCACATCAGCACAGGAAGCCTGGCCTGTTCCAGCTCTCAGAACCAGGGGCCACGGGAGGAGCGCGGAGGGGCCGGGCGGGCTTGCAGGCGTGCTGCCCCACGCAGGTGGGAGGAGGGAGGGCGGCACCGGCAGCATCCCTGGTCCCACTCACAAGGGGCCGCCGAGGGGCCGTGCAACGTGAAAGGCCAAAGGTGACTGGGACGGGACCTGGGGAGGCGGAGGGCAGGGCAGAAGCATCACGCAGGCAGCACCCCCAGCCTCAAGACAGGGGACGCCCCCGTCCCCACCTGAGACGGGGCCCTGGGGCGTCCGGACTCACCTAAGGACAAGTTCAGGACGTCAGGACAGGCCAGGTGGGAAGGCTGTCGCTCCACCAGCTCGAACATCGGCAGGGCGCCTCCAAGGAGGGACAGCTGTCAGCGGGGCACAGCGTGTCAGGGGCCCCGCGGGCGGAGCGAGGCGCCGTGCGCAGGCAGGAACCCCGCCGCCCCTCACCACCCCGACTCGGGACCGCAAGTCCCAGGGAGCCTCCAGCAGAGTCCGGCCCCGCGCCCTGATCCCAGCAGGGACGCACCTGGCGTCCAAGGGCCAGGCAAGGCGCGCAAGACGCTGTGCAGCCGAGCGCCAGCGGAGCAGGGGAGGAAGGACCCCCAGACCCGCACAGGGGCGGGGCCCCACCGACCTTTCTCACTTGCTGGCACCAGTCGTTAAAGTCGTCCTCGGTCCCACAGAAAAACCCCTGAAACCAAAGCCAGCGGTAAGCGGAGAGCGGCACACACGTCCAACCCGCCGGCCCCCGTGTGCGTCCTGGACGTGGTGGCCACCGCGCACCCGGCCCCCTTCGCCTCTCCAGCCCCTACGCCCCTCCGCGGGCTGCGTCCACGGCTCCACCCTCGCCCTCTGCCTGGACTAACCGGGCAGCGAGCCAGTCACGACGACAAGTCAGGGCAAAGCAGGGAGCTCGCTCCTCCCGCGCCGCTGGGGCTGGGCCGCAGGCCTCAGTGGCCCACAGCACGCACGGGGCACAACGGGATCAGCGGACCCCTCCCGAGGGGACACCAGGCGTGCAGACCCCGTCCCCCCTGGAGCTACCGTCTGCAGGACTCCAGGGTTGGGATGAGCTACTGGGAACGCTCAACCCGCCACGTGGAGAAAAAGAAACCGGGGAACCGCAGAGAGGCACTCGGGGCTCTGCTCAGGGCCCTGGTGCAAGGACACGCGGGTTGCGGCCGGAAGATGGAGGCCTGTTTCCCCAGAGCAGCCGTCCTCCGCGGCCCCGAGAGCTGGGATGCGCGCTCCCACCTGACCTGATGTTCACAAGCTCACGGGGGGGGCTCCTGTGACAGCAGAGCCCCCACGCGCCAGCCCGCCGCCACCGACCTCAGGGCACGACCGAGACCCATGGGCAGTGCGTCTGGGGTCATCCCTTCTCAGGACCGAGTGCCTCGTCGTGTCCACAACTCAGTTAATCACTCCCCTAGGGGTGTTATGATTCCTAGGTGTTTTTGGCCTCCTTCAAACATATTTTGAGAACAACCAACAATTCCAGCCTTGTAATCAAAAGAGAGAGAGCAAGGAGGTTCATTCTTAGGGACCACCTTGCAGATGCAGCTACTCTAAAAAGTAAAGGCGAACCGAGAAGCCCTGTGGGGGGGGTGCAGGGCAGCGACGCGGGACACTCACTCGCGCGCACACGCCTGCCTGGGCCACACCTGAGGCTGCCAGCCCTTTGTGCTCTTTCGAGTTCTAAGCCACGTGATCACAATACTTATTCCAAGACGCTGAGATTACAGAAACGGGGATGCTCTCCTTCTCATCCTAAAGCAGCAGCAGGACTGGGCACAGATGCCTCGGGGCGCCCGGGCACAAGCGCGCGCAGCTGGCGGCAGCGGGAGCAAGCGGCGGACGCACCACGGCGATGGACGGGTCGAGCTCCGCGATGCTCATCCTGCTGGGCGGGTGCTGGCAGTGGAAGCTCTCGTCCGCGATCGGGCAGCGCTCGGCGGCCTGCAGGGCTGGCTGCGTGGTGTGAGGGTCCAGGTAGATGAGTTCCTCACCTGGGCGGGCAGCAGGCAGGTCAGCGGGAGGCGGGCAGAGCTGCCTCACCACAGCCACCAGCGCCACGCGGCTGGACGGGAAAAGGGCACACGTCGCACCGGCCAGGTGGGGGCACGCTGCCTGTCAAGTGGGGGGGGGGCTGCCCGAGAGACCACGCCCCTTCCTCCGACGGCACTGCAGACCCCACTCACCCACGTAGCCGATGAAGTAGCGGGCACTGTTGGGCTTCCCTCCAATCACGCCCAGGGACTGGGGCATCATGAAGCAGTGCTGCGGGGCGGGAGACAGGCCGGGCCGCTGAGCAAGGGGCTCCCCGCTCCCCCTGCAGCGCCAGGCGTGGGCAACCGCAGACGGAAGAGCAGACCCACAGGGTGCGGGTTCCGGACACCGAGGCTGCAGGTCCTCAGGAAAGCCCCGGGCAGCCGGAAGGGACAGGGGGAGGCTGGGGGGGCGGACAGGGTCGGCCCAGCCTGCACGCCGGGCGGACAGGAGTGGGGAGGGGCCGGCACCCCGCGGGGGCAGGGGGCAGAGGTGGAGACGGGAGGCCAGCAGCACCACGTCAGCAAGACGAGCAAGGGCCCCAGGAGGTGGCAGCAGGGAAGAGCGAGCTGGTGGGGCCACGGGGGCCAGCGGGAGGGGTGGGGGCCGGGAGCCCACAGGGCGCTCAGAGGGCTGGACTGGGCAAGACGGTGACAACTGGGGCTTTCAGTAGGAAGCGGGGTCTCAGCCCCCCTGGTGGGCAGGGATGACAGGCGGGAGGGCACGGGCCAGCACAGACCCACCTTCAGTGTCTCCGCGTAGGCCGCGTTGATGTCCGTGAGCCCCAGGCGCAGCGGGATGAGCAGCACCAGGGGTCTCCATGGCGACGGCCTGCTGCTGACCTCGGCCCCAGCCGGGAACCCGTTACAGTGTCCGTCGGAATCTGCAGGAAACGCTGCGGCCCCAGCACAAGGAAGGCTGCTCCTGCACAACCTTCCTGAAAAAGGGAGACGTGCTTTTATGGGCTAAACGAAGTAGGCAGAAGTTCACCCAAGAGAAACAGGTACAGAATTTACACTGTTAACAGGAAACGAGTATAAAAAAGTCAAGTACTTAAAGTACACCTCAAACTTGGAAAATAAAGTATAACACTAACCCTGCCGCCCAGAGGGAAAAAAATAAATTTGCACATTTTCTATGCGTTTAACTTAAATTTTTTATTGTGAAATAAAGCATACACACAAAATAATGCAAGAAAACATTTATGTGCACCTTAGAAGCAATAATAAAACAAGCACCACGGAGCCACCAGCCTAGTGGATGCAGCACTGACCCAGGGCCCCTCTGGTCCCCCCTAAGCAAGGAGAGCATCAAGCGATAACTTTTCTCCTTCCTTTTTCTTCTGTCTAAACGCACTGGGTAATCCTTCAATAATCGGATTAACTACGGGGTTTAGTGGTAGGAGAGAGCCACTCCAGTACCCCAAGCACACCCGGCACCCCGTCCGTGGTTCCGAAACACCTTTCCCCACTAAAAGGAACCAAGGGGAAAATGGCTGATTCCAGGGATGGGGCAGGGAATGTACCAGGTGAGCCTGAGTCTAGTTAATGCCAGAAAGAGAACACTGAACAGCAAAAACGACAGGACTCGGTCAAACAGCCAGCCAAATTTGGGACAAGGAGTAAGTAATGACCATAAGGGGTAACACCTTGAATTAAAAATAGAATCCATGAAGATGCTGACTCTAAAAGTAGGTCTTCCAAATGTAAATAAGGAGAGGGAAGAGGGGAGAACAGAGGGCTCTTCCCAAGAAGAGTGCCAACAGATAAATGTGGAAGGGATACACGCCCTAGAGAGACCACTGTTCCAGACCCGACGTAGTAAACCCTCAGTGCGCGTAACGTATCCCCTCCAGACCACTTGCGAGCCGCTAGGCACCAGGGGCGCGTCCTAAGCAGGTGACCGAGGCAGCGCTACTGACAGGGAGCAAGCCGTTTCCCGTGTCGCTCTGCCGCGGACACCACCACCAGGCACGCTCTTGGTCAACACGCCCGATCCAAACCTAAACGGGCCTGTGTCACGAAGCCTCCAGAAACTCCAGGAGGCCCAGGCACGTACATCTCCTCAATCGGGCTGCTCCTGAGGTGTGTCCTTGAACACATCTGTGGCCTAGTGAGTGACGTGCTCCTGAGTTCTCCCAGCCGCTCCAGCAAAGGAACGCAGCCAAGGAGAGGGTCGTGGGAACCTCCAATCCACAGCCAGTCTGTCGGAAGCACAGGTGACCACCTGGACTTGCCAGTCTGTCGGAAGCACAGGTGACCACCTGGACTTGCCAGTCTGTCGGAAGCACAGGTGACCGCCTGGACTTGCCAGTCTGTCGGAAGCACAGGTGACCGCCTGGACCTGCCAGTCTGTCGGAAGCACAGGTGACCGCCTGGACTTGCCAGTCTGTCGGAAGCACAGGTGACCGCCTGGACTTGCCGCTGGGGTCTTAAGTTGGGGGTGAGGGGGCAGTCTTGTGGGTCTGACGCCACCTCCAGGTGTGCAGACAGGGCCAGAACTGAGCTGAACTGCAGGATGCCCATTCACCTTCACTTCTTATGGTCTGGTCACCAGTATTAAAGGCACGTGTTTCCTCCTGAGTTCAGTACACATCAGATTCTGATATGTAGTCTGTAAACTTGACTCTTTTTGACCCAAAAGCTAAGACAGAAGTTTGACATTTCTAGGTAATAAGAGTTTGTCCTTTTTTCTATCTATTCTTGCATTAATTTATATAAATGTCCCATGGACATTTTTGAAAAGGTATGCTCTGCCACCAGAATCTAGGGTTTGACACATGTTCTACTAAGCTCTCTTACTGTATTATTCAGATCCTTGTAACTTTATTTTTATATATTCGATCTGCCATACAGTCTCTCTTAATTTACTGTAAGTTTCGCTTCGCTGATTCTGAGGCTCTTTTGTGATGAGAACATTTTCCTTGCTGACTAGATGGTCACCACTAGCGCGGCCCCTCTGGTGTCTCTGGAACAAGAGCAGAGAAGTGGGGCTGTCGTTGCTGAGCTCGGGGCTCACTGCGTCCTCGCGTGGCCTGTCCACTACAAACGCCCTGTTAGTAAGGGGTGGGTTTCCGGCTGCACCAGGCCCCCACTTGTAGTTTTCTAGCCCCATTAGCATTGTCAACGTGTCTAAATTCTCTGCTTTTCCATCAGGAGACCTCATGAACCCAGGTGCCCCTCAGAATTCTCAACACTTCCGGTAGCGCCTGGCGTGGCCAGAAGACAAGATGGCCAGGGCCAGTTTGAATCGCCCTTCTTCGTGGCGCATCAGGGCACACACAGGGCCTTGCAGCTGAACCCAGCACACGGGCGTCAATTATTTGTAAGGAAGACGCAGAAGCAGGGTGGGGCACCAAGTGGCCTTCCGCTCAGCCTGGCCGGCACCGCCCTCGAGGGCCCGCGGGCCAGGCAGGGAAGCGAGCTGCCCTGGTCCCGTCCGCCACGACACCGCGCTCTGGCTCACTTACTGATGTCCTCCATCACCACCGTGTTGTCCATCGCTACGTGAACGGCCAGGGCGCTCCACGTGTCGAAGACGGCGAGCTTCCTACCAGAGAGGGCAGAACACACTGAGGAGCCTTCACAGCTCGACCTGTGGCCTCTGCCAGCCGCTTCTTCTCGCCCGGGCCCCACGCTTGCCACACCCAGCCGCCACCGTGCAGGGAAGGTCCTGCGCAGGAGCCTGCCGGGGTGTCACTTCCCGATCAGGCTGGACACGGGCAGGAACCAGAACGTGAGCCCAGGTCTCGGACGCTGCCCGAGGCAGGCCCAGCCCCGCCTTATCCCCCAGGCCCCCTGAGCCAACGGCCGGCTTGAGTTCTCACAGAGAACCTGCGGGTGACGGAGAGCCCAGCAGGGAGTCCCCGTGCTGGGTGGGCCACTGTGGCCGAGGAATCACGGTTCTGAAAGAGGAGCAGCCCGTGACCGAAGGCACGACGGGAGGGCCTCTGAGCTCACCTCGGGGGCTGCAGGGCCCCCGGCGGGAGAGCACCCGGTGCACCTGGGGGCACGGGTGGAGGGCGGAGGCCCCTGGTCTCCTGGTGGGAAGGCCAGAGCGGACGCCACCTGCAGGGCTCCACCGGCTACCTCCCTCCCCTCCCTCCCGGGCTCACCGAGGGCCAGGTGGGCCCCCCGTGCTGAGAGACACGGACACACAGGAGACCAGGTCCCAGGAGAGGCTGGCGCTCCAGGGGAGCTAAGTGCCTGGGGAAAGCACAGAGCCAGGGCAGAGGGGAGGGCGCTCCTCTGACGCAAGCGCAGGGAGGCCTGGGTGGGAGCGGCCTCGGCGCGGAGGCCCGGGGAGCAACGCGGCAGGCCTTGGGGGGCTCCAGGCGAAGGGCACAGCACCGCGGGGGGAGGACAGGGCCGGCACGCTGGCCTGTGCCTGCCGCCCTCACGGGTGCAGCGGGGAACCCCGGGACAGCTGAGAGAGGAGGAACAGATGGCCACCGTCTGTTTCTTGAGGGTGACTCTGCTGCAGTTTGGAGGGAGGCGCCAGGATGGCAGAGAGAGGAGGCGGCGAGGGGGGGGGCCTGGGCGGGGGCAGGGAGCACTGCTCAGAGCTCGGGCACATGCAGGCGGGGTGTGCTGAAGGGAAGAGGGGTCTGGCGTGACCCCAGCTTTTGGCCTGAGCCCCCAGAAGGGCGGTGCTGCGTCCCGTAGGGGCAGTGGGCTGCGCTGGAGGAGAGGGCGGGGCCAGCTCTGGGTCTGGGCTATTAGGTCAACGTGCCCCTTGGGCATCCGAGGGGCACTGCCGAATGAGCGTCTGGACGTGAGTCTGGAGTTGGGACAAATCAGGAGCTGCGCGTGCGCAAAAAGGAGCTGAAAAGCCGCGACCAAAGGCGCGAGACAAGCCCGCAGGGCTCAGCAGAGCAGGCGCCCCGATGGACAGAGAAGGACGGCTGAGCAGCCCAAGTTTCCAAGGAGCGCGGCCAGCACCCACGCCAGGGGCTGCCTGCAGACGGCCGAGCACGGGGCTGAAACTCAGCCCTGGGACGTGATGACGGAACTGACTGTGACCTCGACCGGGCTGCTTCAGGGCAGCGGGGCTGGGCCAGGACGCCAAAGGGCAGTGGGGGCTGGAAATCCCAGGGGCTGGGCAAGGAGACACAGAGACAGTGGGCTTGGGGGTCAGCTGGAAGCTGCACAGGAAGCGGAGCCAGTGTCCTGGACCCCAGGAACGGACCCCAGCAGCAGGCGAGCAGGACGAGCAGGCTGGGCCCAGGGGCCAAGGGAGGCGCCCCCGGGGACTCCTGCAGGGCGGGAGCGGGCAGCGGGGGCGCGAGGCGGCTGCCCGGGGAGCCACGGCCCAGGACAGCGGTCTCAAGGGAGGGGGATAGGCGGGAACAGAGGCGGAGGCCCACGGCGGCCACGGGCTGCCCGCCTGAATGCTGTCGCCCCACGACCACTTCCCACTTCCCAGGCCACCAGACACCACGGCACAGGAGGGGACGCGGCACACAAGGAGCAAAGGCCCGATCCAGTGGCTGCATCCGGATGAAGGCATTCAGCCTCACTAGGAAGGGAAGTTCCAGTTCACAAGACCCCCGGCACGGTCACCTCTGAGGACCCTCCTGAGGGTCCTGAAACGAGGACGAGACCCCTATTTCCTTCAGCAGCACAGACTCAGGCGAGGCTGGGCGCCCAGGTACCCGTGCTGCCCCGGAGGGAGGGGGGGCGCGCTCAGCACGTACTTGAGGACCTGGGCGACGGTGTTGGGCCCGTACCACTGGCCGATGGACTTGCCCTCGCCGACTCCCATTTGTGCTGCGGGAGACAGAGCCAGTCAGCGGCACGCGCGCCCCGCCAACCCCACACCCCTGCCCGCGCCTCGCAGAGGCCCGTCCCAGCACGTGCGGCGTGAGCAGCGCGTCACAGGAAGCCTGCCTTGGGCACGAGCTCCTGACGGGCACAGGCCGCTTCCTCCCCAAGGGAGAGGCTCCTCCTCAAGGTGCCCCCTCCCCACAGACCTCCACCGAGCAGCAGCCCTGGGGACACGGCTCAGGCGAGCGAGCGAGCGCAGGGCTCTACCCGCACCTCCGTCTACAGGTGGAAACACGACGCTCAGAAGCTGGATTAAGACAGAGGAGCGCCCGGACTCCCGGCCGGAGCCCAAGAGGACCGGCCTCCAAGGCCACCAAGTTGGTGTCCGGAGACGGGGCGCAGAGCAGCACTTCACCACGGGCCCGGGGCCGTCCCCACCCCGCTGGCCTGCGCCTCACGGCACAGCAGAGCTCTCGGGGACCCGACACCGCAGCGCCCCAAGGCACGGGGCCGGCGCGCCGCGACCCCCCACCTATCTGGTGGATGGAGTAGCAGCTGTCTTTCCTGTCCAGGAACGCGCGCAGGACGCTGAAGTAGCTGTCCGGCTGCCTCGCCCGCCGCGTCCACCTCCAGTCTACGGGAGACACGTGCGCAAGTTCAGTTTCACCAAAATACAGGCAAGAAGCCTTCAGTTTTCTAAGGCGCTCGTGGTATCCAAACCTCTTGCGAACCTTTCTAAATTTAAGAACCGAGTTCTCCGGGATTTCAAATACACAGATGCCAACACATCAAGACAAATCCATACAGAAAGGAGAGAATGGTTCAGTAGTTTAAAAATAATTTCTACAAGACAAACGTTTATCAGCATTTCTTTAAAGCCACTTTCTTCAATCAACGAGAACCACTGGGTCATCGCTGAAGAAAACCCCAAATCCTAAAGCGTCTCGTGGTGATCCACTTCCGCTGACCTCGCCCCACCATCCTCCTCGCTTCCTGAGGACGTGGCCGCCCCAGCGCTGACTCACCTCGGCCCAGGTGCCGGCACACCAGGGCTTGGGCAAAGATCATCTGTCCACACCGCAGCATACAGCCCCAGCCCGTATCCGAGGTGGGGCCGGTGCCCCCTGCCATGGACAGAGAGAGAGAGGCACTCACCGTCAGTCAGACCGAGGCCAAGAGCCCACGCACGGGTCACCTCCGTGTCAGGCGACACACACCATTTGAACCTGCTCACGCCAAAGCTGCATTTGCTGGGAAGTGAAACATCTTAACAACCCCCTCAAAATGGGCCAAGACGTGAACAAGTCACAGACAGAAAAGAATGTCTGGAAGCATGGAAAGATGCTCAGCCTCATTAGAAATGGAGAACACGCCGTCCGCCGGCCAGGGCACAGGGAGACGCTGACGCCGGGCACCGCGGTACCAGGTGTGCGTGAGACAGGCCCAAAGATGACAGGAAACAGGGCTGAGACCACGCGGGCCGCCGTGGGGGGGCTGCATCCTTTGCCCGCCCCTCCGGCAGCCCCTCCCGCACACAGGCGCAGGGGACAAGGCCCGCCTCCCGGGGCAGCAGCGGGATCCGGGTAGGCAGAGCCGGGTGTGCAGAAACAGCCCCCGCCCACGTGGACTCAGCCCCGCCCACCCACCCACGCCCCACACGGTGGGCTCCACGCGGCCAAGGCCGACACAGGCCACACGGCCGGGAGAGCCACCGCGCTCCACCCGATGGCTTTTCCAAACACAGGGCTGCCCTCCAGCCCGTCCTGCCCCTGTGGGTTCAGAGCCCTGTGGGTTCAGGACGCTGTAGGTCAGGGGTCCGTCCTCCTGACAGCACAGTGAGTGCGCCTCACAGGCCAGGCGACCCCGCCCCTGCGTCCAGGGCCAAGTAGGGGTGAAAGGACAACTTGCGGGATGAACCAACATTCCCCGAGCATGTCTGACAAGCCCTGTCGCTAGACACTAACCCTGGTGACAGTGGCCACATCCCCTACCTTCCAGCGTTCCCGGACGTCGAGCTCTGGGGGACGGATGGAAGCACATCTAGGAGTGGGACCAACCGAGACAGGCCACCAAGGCAGGGCCGTCTCCTGGTCCCGAACCTCCGGCCTGGGGTTCTCCGACTGGCAGAGGCCAGGCGCGGAGCCGGGCCCCATCTGTCTACCTCCAGGGGTACCGCGAGGAGAACCACTTCAATGGAACATGCTTTCGTATTATGTGAAACCTGTCACATCCACCTTCAGCTCCCACCACAACTAGGTGTGGGAGATACTAGAGAAGGCAGCAGGTACAGAGCAAGGGCGTCCCAACATCCTGGCCCAACAGCAAGAAGCACGCTGTACAGCTACGACCCAGGCAATGCCAGATGCACAGGCATACGAGCCCCCCGGGAGCAGCAAACTGCAGCGCCACCGTGACGTGCCACACCGCCTCCCGCCCCGTTCTGCTCTACGTTTCAAATGCCAGTCGTGACCCATTATCCAGATTTTAGGCCCCAGTAATAGAGTGTGGCCTACAGTCAGAAACATCACTGCCTCAGCAGAATCAGGAGCCCTGGGTTTGGAATCCAGCTCTACCACCACCAGGCACAAGACCTCAGCCGGTTTATTTAATTAGGGTTGCCTCAGGATGACACCAAGTGACAAGTACTTGACACACTGAAGTCAAAGCTAGAAACCTAAGTTTTCTGCTTGAACCACATGCACTTCACCCCACGTTGTAGCAGACAGTACTCACCGATGGCCGGGAAGTTCTTCCTGTATGTAAACCAAAGTCTCGACGCCACGTCGGCCAAGATCTCGTCCTTCTCTAGAGAGCGTTCGAGAGAAGAAACATGCACACACAGCCGTAAGTTTCTAGGGCACATGGTACAGAGAGGTAGCAGATAACTAGCATCACCAAACAGTTCTTTCTGCAGACTGAGCACGCAGAGCACAGCAGGCTCCGGCAGGGCTGGTACCTGTGAAGATGCTGTACTTTCTACCCAGGATCCAAAGAGGCTCCGAGGTTTCGGGGAAATCTTCAAACTCGGCAAATCGGAGAGTGTCGTAGGTCAGAGTAGCTATGGAAACCAAAGACACACTCTGATGACAGTTCTATGATTTCATAAAACAATATCAGAGATCATTTATAGCATCTCCGTACACAGAGCCCACGTGGAATTGTGCACCTCAGTGCACCAGCCACACCACTACACTGAGAAATCAAACACTCACGACCCGGCAGCGGCCCTGCACCCACTTCTTGAGCCTCTCAAATTCAAGACAGAGTCATTGTCTGGCAGACCCAAGGGTGAGAGACCAGCTGGGGGCCAGGCCCAGGGCACAGAAAGGACGGGAAAAAAAGGCACCTGGTTTAAGCCCTTAACTGTTTTAGATTTAACTCTAAAAAGATACAAACACAAGAGCCCAAACCTTTATCTCTGTACATGAGGGCGGCCCCAGATGGCACAGAAGGTCGAGCAAGCTCTCCTGGCCGCCCCAGGGCTCCGAGGCCATCCCGACTTCTGGGTTAGGAGCCGTAACGCAGTGAGCGGCAGAGGGGCAGAGGGACACTGACCTCCCGAAACCCGTGCAAAGCCCTCCAGGGCCCCGGGCGCCGCGAGGCCTGGAACCTGGGGGGCGCACCCCGACTTCCTAAGGAGGTGCCTCCAAGCCCTGAGCGCCCCCTCTGTGAGCACCTCCTTCTGTGGGGCTCCTCAAAGAAGCTCGAGAGGCCGCGTCCCTCCCGCCCCGGAGCTCCGGCTGAGGACACCCTCCCTCTGCACACGGCCCCGGAGGCGACAGAGCTCGGCCACTGCCCGCGAGGTGAGGGGCACACGGTGTGTCCCGGGTACCCCATCTCCCCAGCTGCTGCCTCGCCAGCTCCACAGTGCTCTCTTACCCTTCACCTGCAACTCCATTCAACTCTTTGGAAAATCAAAGATATTAAATGTGTTTCCCCCACACCTGAGTTTATTTTTCAACAGCCTTACCTTTTGGTAAAAATGACATATACTATTTATAAAAAAAAAACAAACTCTGAAGACTACAAAATGTAAAAAATCACTCTCAGGGCTTCCCTGGTGGTGCAGTGGTTGAGAGTCTGCCTGCCAATGCAGGGGACACGGGTTCGAGCCCTGGTCTGGGGGGATCCCACGTGCCGCGGGGCGGCTGGGCCCGTGAGCCACAACTACTGAGCCTGCGCGTCTGGAGCCTGTGCTCCGCAACAAGAGAGGCCGCGATAGTGAGAGGCCCGCGCACCGCGATGAGGAGTGGCCCCCGCTCGCCGCAACTGGAGAAAGCCCTCGCACAGAAACGAAGACCCAACACAGCCATAAATAAATAAATAAGTAAAAAATTTAAAAAAAAAAAGCCACCTTTCTCAATCTTCTATTTAAAAAAAAAAAAAAAAAAAAAATCACTCTCAGCTTCATGCCCAGCACTGACTCTCCTTCCAGAAGCCTGTATGTGTAGATCCATAAATGAAGCCACGCCACACCTGCGGTTTCTTCGTCATCCTTTTCCACACGGTGGTCACAGCGCCCCACCCAGACGTCTCAGGGCCTCACAGTGTCCTGCTGCACGCACATCCCTGCCAGCCCACATCCCACAACCTCCCAGCTCCGGCCTTCATGGGCTGCAGTTCCCGAGCAGGCACTTAGCCCCTCGGTGTGGAAAGCCCCTCACCCATAAAACGGAACATGTAACAGGATGCCCTTGCAGCGCAGCGCTGAAGTGTCCCTGAAACCCTTCCCATGAGGGGCTCACGAGGAGGCTGGCAGACAAAAGGCTCCAAGGTCAGCTGGTGTCACTAACATCAAGGACGAAGACAAGCAATTTTACTACACCCAAAAGGATTAACTGGATGCACAGCAAATTCACAGTCACAGGGTTGGGAAAGCAGCGCTCACTAAATGAACAAATCCACATCAACAGAAAGCCCTGTGTTCACCACTTCAAAAATGCTCAAACTGGGACTTCCCTGGTGGTCCAGTGGTTAAGAATATGCCTTCCAATACAGGGGACACGGGTTCGATCCCTGGTCGGGGTACTAAGATGTCATATGCCGCGGGGCAACTAAGCCTGCGCACCACAACTACTGAGCCCGCGCGCCGCAACGAAAGATTCCCCGTACCGCAACTAAGACCCAACGCAGCCAGAAATAATTAATTAATTATTTTAAAAAAGGGATCTTCCCCCTTGCAAAAAAAAAAAAAAAATAGAATTCTCGAACGTTGGGAACCCAGACCCAGCTCTGCCTTTTTTCTTTTCACCGGAACTCCTACAGGGTCAGAGGAGTCGCGTGCTTCCAGAGCGAGCTCTGCCGCCCAGAGGGCGGGTGCAAGGCAGGGGCCCTGCTCTGATGTGTCTGCTTCTCCACACTTCCCCAGACGCTGTCGGCCAGGCCGCTTTGGGATCAGGAGTAAACAATTTAATGTCCAAGTTTCTCTCTCCCCTTTTTTACATAAGATTACTTGTTTCTGCAGGTGATTATAAAAACCGAGCTGAGATGAATTAAAGTTCTACCTTTTCAAGGAGCTGAAAACATCACGTGTCTCTGCTGCCCCTCGAAAGCCACCCCACATCTTCAGAAAGCACGGCCTTCTCTGACCTCGAGGCTTAAACGATACGTACACTCAAAACCCACAAAGGTTACTCCAAGGAAAAAGCACGCAAGCAAGACCTGATTTCAACGGACAGCACTGTGGGACAGCAACTCTCCCCCTGCTGGACCGAGACCCCACCGAGACTGCAGCCTTGAACTGAAGGCAGACATGCCTTCTAAACGCTGGAGGCTCTGGGCGACAGAGGGACGCGGCACGCATCAAAGGACCGTTGAGACACTCCTGAGAAACCTAGCTTCCCACAGTGAGGAAACTACCACCACGAGGGAGACAAGCAGATAAGGAAGAGAAGGAAACAATGCTCAGTCTGAAAGCCAGGTGACGACGGCCGGCCGCCCTGCAGTAGAGGGGTTTTTTCATACCCAAAGACACCACATGCAAAGCAGGCACATTTCTCAGGGTACCGAGCCAACATTATAGGCAACAAAGCCAACTTCCAAGGGAAGGTAGCAACAGGTATCCTACCCATTAAGTTAGAATACATCACTGAGCTTCCTGCTGTAACTAACAAAATAACAGGCGGTGCAGTCTCAGCCTCAGCGTCTTCACTGCGTGAGGCACCTGAAGGGAAAAAATGGGTAGGTGGCAGCCGCAGGGCCCGGCAGCTCAGGTGCAGCCAGGAGGTGACAGTGCAGGTGGTCCCCGAGTCCCCTGGGCCCACACCTCCCTGCGCCTCCTGACGGCAGGACCACCCGAGTCCTGCCCCCTGTCGGGTGCGGGTCACACCTGCCTCTTGAACCAGCCGCAGACACCCCGCAGGCCCCGCTCCCGCTCTACGTGCCACACGGGGCACCGGGCGGAGCGTCCTAACAGCGCGCCCTGAACTTGACCGCGTACAGGGCCAGAAGTCCGACGCTCCCTCCTTGGGAACCCTCCGCGCCCGTTTCCTCGCTGGCAAAGCAGGAGCGGTGCTGCTTTCCTCGAGGCTCACGGGAGGAAGAAACACGTCAACACACGCGAGGAGCTCCGATCCTCACTGGGTGGCGACGGGCAGCGCACGCGGGGCATCACTGAAGCGGGTAGGAGACCTCGTCTCCACAGCCCGCAACCACAGGGAGGTGCAACACCCGGGACGACGTCCACCGCCTGAGTGACTTTACCAGACCTGGACCCGGTAACAGAGCCCGCTCGCAAGGGCAAGGCCGCCGGCCACTTCCCGGGCTGCTTCACTGTCCTCAGGCTTCCACCCCGGAAACCAGCACAGAGTCCACGGACCTGCGGCGGCTTCAACCAGAAGAGCAGCGAGCGGAGGGCCTCATTCCTGGGCCGCTGTCAGAAAGTCCCCACGGGCCTGCGCAGAGGACGGGACCAACCCTCCCTCCCGACACCCAGCCGCGAGGCCACGGGCCGGGGCACCTGGACCGGACCCCCAGCTCCCTGACCTTCGGCTCAGCCTCTGTAACGGAGAAAGGAAAGACTTTTCTGAATTCCATTCACCTCCAGTGTTCAACTTTCTAATTTGTATTAAGATTTGATTTTGGAGACAGAGAGCCCACATGCTAGCTGTATAACACCCGACTCAAATCTCTAAGCCTCAGTTTCCTCACCTACGAAATGGGGAGAAGCTGCCAGCTCTGCCCAGTGGGGTGAGAACACAGGACGGGCTCCAGCACCGTGGGCAACCCCCAACCATGGCTCTGAGCACCTCCTGTGCCTCTTCCTCGTGTGATCTCAGACCTCATCACTTACAAGATGAAATTAAATTCCCCCTTCCCTGAACCAAACAACACTTTTGTTTTATCACCGGTATTAATTTAGGCACAAATATGTATTCATGTTTGTGCCGAACAGAAAACATTACAGAACACCAGTCCACAAAAGACTCCAACAGAAAAACTGATACTTTTCCATTTTAAAACTAAAGTTCACACTCACTAAGCTTCACAGAGACCGACCAACACGAGGAGACCCCCTCGAAGGTTCCTTCATCGACTCTGTTCTCAGACTGACCAGCTCCACTGGGGACTGAGGCCAGCAGCCTCTGCACTCCGCCCAGAAGGCTCCCTCGTCTCACACCCCAGCCCTGTGATAACCTCAGCACCTTCACATCCCACATCATTTCATTTGAAGTTCACACACCTCCTGAGTTAAAAGGAGCCCAACTTCCCAAAGAATGCCAGTCTCCAGATGCCCAGGTAATGATTTTAATTTTTTTTAATCTTTTTTTTAACTTAATTATTTTTTGTTATTAATTAATTAATTTTGGGCTGCGCTGGGTCTTTGTCGCTGTGCACGGGCTTTCTCTAGTTGCGGCGAGCTGGGGCTACTTTTCATTGCAGTACGCGGGCTTCTCATTGCGGTGGCTTCTCTTGTTGCAGAGGACGGGCTCTAGGCGCGCGGGCTCAGTAGTTGTGGCGCACGGGCTTAGTTGCCCCGCGGCATGTGGGATCTTCCCGGACCAGGGCTTGAACCCGTGTCCCCGGCACTGACAGGCGGATTCTTAACCACTGCACCACCAGGGAAGGCCCATGATTTTAATTTGAAATAAGATGACACACAGAAGAAGCAAGACAGGCACCATCTACCTTGAGAAAGAAGCCTTTCAGAAACACTTTTCCCACCTGGTCACCTGGGTCCCAGACGCCTGATTTTCCACCTCTTCCTCCCTAGGGTGTCCCTGATCACACCCAGAAGAGGAAGTGGAAAGCCTTTTAACAGAATGGCAATTCCATTTTTAAAATGTTTCAATTTAATGTTATTAATGTGGTAGAAAATAGCAAACTGTGCTCAATAAATGTAACCAGAAGACTTAGTCCCAATTACATAACTCAACCAGGGAGAACCACAAAAATTATGCACCATTACTTTTCGTTTAGAGCTCTGTGTAACGTACCACATTTCAAAGACATTTCCCCAAAATGCTTATGTTTCTGAGAGATTATACTCCGTAAATACATATATTATATATGCTTTATGAATAAAATTAAAAGAAGGGATCTTCCTTTCCTTCAGAAAATGCTTATGTTTAAGATAACAGGTTTTGGGGGCTTCCCTGGTGGCACAGTGGTTGAGAATCTGCCTGCCAATGCAGGGGACACAGGTTCGAGCCCTGGTCTGGGAAGATCCCACATGCCGCGGAGCAACTGGGCCCGTGCGCCACAACTACTGAGCCTGAGCATCTGGAGCCTCTGCTCCGCAACAAGAGAGGCCGCGATAGTGAGAGGGAGGCCCGCGCACCGCGATGAAGAGTGGCCCCCACTCGCCGCAACTGGAGAAAGCCCTCAAACAGAAACGAAGACCCAACACAGCCAAAAATAAATAATAAATAAAAAATTTAAAATAAATACCAAAAACATAAAATCTGGAAAAAAGTTGAACACCTATATAAAAAAAAAAAAGATAACAGGTTTGCAAATAATTCGTTTTTTCAAATCCCAAATAGTTTATATGAAAACGCTGGTGGTTCAGTTCTGAATGAAATAAAGGAAGGAAGGGAGGAAGGAGGATGGAAGGGAAGAAAAGCTGGAACTTCAGCGGCATGAGAATACTGCACACGCCGCTTCAGTGACCGCGCTGGACAGAGCGTCCACAGTGAGCCCCGCTGCCCTGCAGTGAGCTGCCCTCATCAGCCACACTTTACACCAACACACTGGATTTCCGTTACACACAGACTCTGCAGCCCAGGAACATCTACAGGACAAGGATGTGTGCGTTAACACCAATTCAAGTTCTGCTTCTTCGATCGCCAGCCACACACCAGACACAACGCAAAGCACCGGAGATGAAGCACAAGACACCGGCTCTGTCCTCAAGGAACGGACAGCATGTGGATTTAAGTGCCAACTGGAGCGTTTCGTTTTGGCTGCGTTGGGTCTTCGTTGCTGCGCACGGGCTTTCCTATAGTTGGAGCGAGCGGGGGCCGCTCATCATGGCGGTGCGCGGGCTTCTCATTGCGGTCGCTTCTCTTGTTGCGGAGCACGGGCTCTAGGCGTGCGGGCTTCAGCAGTTGTGGCTCGTGGGCTCTAGAGCGCAGGCTCAGTAGTTGTGGTGCACGGGCTTAGTTGCTCCGCAGCATGGGGGATCCTCCCGGACCAGGGCTCGAACCCGTGTCCCCTGCATTGGCAGGCGGATTCCCAACCACTGCACCACCAGGGAAGCCCCTGGAGCGTGTTTGAACGGACAGTGCTTGGGGCCTGCCTGCCGCCTTCAGACCTCTACGCAGCAGCCCCAGGGCCCCATCCCCAGCTCTGTCTCTCTCCTCCCACACTCAGACCCTCAGTGACCTCGTCCAGAGTGGCCCCTGCACACTTCTACCTCCAGCCCCACCCTCCTCCCTCAGCTCCAGGCCTGCAGACCCAAGGCTCTCTGGATGTCACAACACGGACATCTAGCAGGTACCTCATGGTCACCGTGTACAAGACCAAGCCGCTAACAGCTCCCCACCAAGCAGGATCTCCCCAAGTCTCCCCACATGAGTTTCTCAGCTCAAGCCGTAAACCTCACACCACCTCCAACTCCTCCCTCTCCACCCCGCCCTCACCACGTCCCACTGGTACAACCCCACTGTCTCAACCTGCAGAGGCAGCCAGAGGTCAACGCCCTCTCCCCACGCTGACCGAGGCCTCCAAGGGCTCGCGCGCGGCGTACTGCAACAGCCTCGTAACTGGTCTCCTGACCTCGCTGTCACCCGTCTGCAGGAGAGCAGCCAGAGCAAGTTGCGTTACTCCTCCTCTCAAAAGTCTCCGAAGCACCCCCAGCCAGCTCAGATGCCAGCACCACGAGCCAACAAGGCCTCGCCTGGGCCGCATCACTGCTCCACCTTCAGCTCTCTCACGCCCACCCACTGTACCCTGGCCTCGCTGGCCACTGGCTGCTCCCGGAGCAGGACACCTGCCCTCCACCTGCACTGCTTCTGAGTCCCGGTCAAAAGTTACCTCTGTGGTGAGACCTTTCCGGGCCATCCTGGCGACTGCAAACCCCTCCTGCTTGACCCATGTCACCCTCCCACGAGCCACACCGTGGGCGTCATGTCTAGCATGTCAGCCAGCACACGGTTCTTATCTATTTCGTTCACTTCTCTAGCCCCAGGGTCTAGAACAATGCCAGACACAAACCCACACTCAGTAATAAGTATAGTTATTGAATGGATGACTATAAAAACAACCAGGAACTGCATAACATCTGGCAAGGAAGGCAGAACCTGTAAGGACTCCAGGGGTCAGGGGAGGCTGGACCATTAATCATCCTAAACGGTGGTACAGCACCACGTCAGAAAGAACACTCTCCACAACACCCTACAAATATCATATACGTTTTTACTAGCATCAAGAGAGGCCTTCAAACGCAAACACCTTTTCTGCTTTGAAGCAGTGATCAGTGTCCCATGAGGGTATCACCATGCGGCTACTCAACTTTAACATGATGGTTTTCACGTTTAACGTAAAACAACCATCACAAAACTGTGCCTTCCACCCTAACCGAGTCTCCCAAGTGAATGCTCTTAGGCACCCAAGCAGTCATAACCTAAAAGAAAGTAGCCAACTAAATAATTCTATTCCTTCCCCGACCCCGGGCCTAGTACTTTTCCTGTTTTGAACAACTTCACAATACATCTGGTTAACATCATCTTTCCGGAGTCATGGCTACCATTCTGTCCTACTACCTAACACACTTCAGTGACAAGATGCCACAAGTCACTGAAATATTGGCCATACAGGTCTATATTACAGTTTCCAAACTGAGAGTTCACTAAGTTTACATTGCAGCTGCCAGGAAAAAAAAAAAAGCAAAAACAATGCCATCCAGAATGGTAGGTGGAATTAAACCAGAAGAAAGTTTTTACAGATGGGGGGATACTTGAACACAAATCACTCCCTACAAGTTATAAAAGAACTAAAACTGCTGTGGGATGAAAAAGAGGGCTTTTCAAGGTGTAAGAATACTTTCAAGGATACTGGACAAAATCCAAAATAGCGTGCCAGCAAAAATTAAACAATTCTCCCCCCGGAGCAGAAACATGATGAAACAGAGCAAAACAGCACATCCACAGATATACACATACGTACGTATACGCACACACCCTCCCCAGACCCCGCACACTTTGTGTTAGAGAGTTAAGACATGATGAGATGGATTCAGTCTGTCTTTTCAGTCACGGAAAACGCTTAGATCATCTACTGATCACTGAATTTGAAAAAAACAAAAAATGCGTATGTTTTGAGTGGTGGAGCATGTTGCTCGCCTCCAGCCCCCACCCCATAACTTTATAAGAGTTAAAGTCTCCCCTTCGTAACTCCTAACGAAAGGACAAAAGCTTCCCCACCGCAGTGTCATGGACCGGCTCCGCCCGGCCCCCAGCACCGCTTGGCGTCCCGACCCGCCGTCCCGGATGTCGCGCTGCCTCGATCGTCCGAGCCGGCCGCGGACCCGGGAGACCGGCGGCCGGGGCGCTGAGGGCGGCCCAGAAAAGCGCGAGACACGCAAACTGGGCTGTCATACCCGCGCCGGCCTCCCGCGGACGCCTCCCGCGCCCCGCTCCGCCCCAGGGCCCCGCTCCGCCCCGCGCCCAGGCCGCGCAGGCGAAGCCCCGGCCCAGGCCCCGGCGCCAAGCGGCCCGGCGAGCGCCGCCCCGGTCCCCCCGCGCCCCGCCGGCCCTCACCTGCGTCCATCTTCCCTCCAGAGCCGCTGACTGAGCGCGGCGTCGCTCCGACGGTTCCGCAGAGCGACGCGACGGGCCGCCGCCGTGGCCAATCCGGACCGAACGGGCGCGGGCGCGGGCGGGCCCGGAAGTACGCGACGGAAGTGCGCCGCCGCCATCTTGGCGTACGGCGGACCCAGCGCGGAGGCCCGGGCCCGCGCGCTCGGCTCCACGGCGGCCTGCGTCGTGCGTCCGGGGATCCCACCAGCGAGCCGCCGGGGCAGCTAAAGCAGGCGCGAGTGGGCAGCAGGGCACCGGGGCGGGAGCGTGAGCCCGTCGTGCCCTCAGGCCCGCCGGCGCGGCCATCTTGCCGTACGGATGCCCCCCCGCGCGCCATGTCTCCACAGGGCGCTGCCGGTCCGGGGCGCCCCCGCCCACCTCAGACGCCGCGAGCCGTGGGCTGCGCCCCGCCAGGTGCCGGGTATCCAGGGCGCGCCGAGGGCCGGGCCTGGCGGCCGGGCGGCGGGCGGCCGGGCGCCGCCATCTTGCCGTACGGCGGGAGCTGCGGGGCTGGCTCCCACGTCCCGCAGCCGTGTCGCCGCGCGCCCTCCCCTCGGGGCGGTCCCGCCCGGGGCTCGGCGCGGCGAGACGAGGGCCGGAGCCTGGCGGCGGCGCGGCGGCCCGAGGCCCGAGATGGTGATCTGCTGCGCGGCCGCGAACTGCTCCAACCGGCAGGGCAAGGGGGAAAAGCGCGCCGTCTCCTTCCACAGGTAACCGGGCCCCGCCCGCCGCCGCCGGCCCGCCGCCCGCGCGGCCCGCGGGCCACGCCCCCGCCCGGCCCGGCTCGGCCCGGCCCGGCCCCGCGGGGAGACTGAGGCCGCGCGGCCCGGTCGGACGCGGGGTCACTCAGGGCGCGGGCCCCGGGCCGGTCCCGCGAGTGAGTCAGCGCGGCGCTGTGTGACCTTGGCCCGGCCGGCGTCTCTGGGCCGGGCGCCTCGGGCCACCGCGGCCGGCGGCTTCCATCCGTGGCCACCCGACCCCCGCGACCCTCGGCCGCCGGTGCGCGCCCCATGCCCACTCGGAGGCCGCCCGGCGCCCACGCCGCGGCCTCGGCAGCCCCTCCACCACCCTGTGGCCACCCTGCGCCCCATGGGTTCGGGTTGGCGCCGCCAGCCTCCAGAAACGGTGTGTTCTGGAAACGCGCTTCCTTCGGTCGGTTGTCGTCTTGCGTTTGCTGTGACTTTTCTGCTTTTTTCGTCGCGGGGGAGCCCGTCTTGATCTCTGCGATCAGAGATGTGGCCGAGCAAATGTGCCTCATGGATTAACACGCGCTCCAGACGCTGTGTCCTAGAAGGGGCCTCGCGGTCGGCCTTGGGGAAGGTAGCCCTGCCGCGCGGAGGTGAGTCCTGGGAGGTCCCTGGCAGCATCCAGCGTGGGGCCGGCCCAGCCCGCTCCTCGCCGGGGCTTAGCTGCGAGCTGTGGAGGGCTCCGTTCCGTGGGCGCCCACGGAAACCGGCCCGAGGCAGGGCAGGGACTGGCCTTCTCTCTGGCCTGGCCTGCTTCGTGAAGGCTCTGGAATTCAGCCCGTTACAGCGAGTCCTTTTCTATGACTTCCACGCTGGAGGTACCAGAACCGTGAGCAGAAGAAACTCCACCTTAAAAACCTCCTCCCGGATACTTTTCTGTTTTCCTTTTGATGTTGAGGGATGGTGTTCAAGTTTTGAAAACCTGGAGGACATTTGTTGTGTAGTCTTACTGAAAGTTCATGGTGGTTTGCGTTAAGTCCTCAGTCGTTACAACCTATCAAGATAGTAACAGCAGGTTGTTTCAGCGGTCAGCCAGCATGCTTACTTGAGTTTCCTTCAGAGCCCTTAGTTTTGTTACTGTATTTGAAAACGGAGGCAAAGCATTGCAGAGAAGGCTGCTGTTGGCATTCATAATGGCCGAGGACGTGGGAACTGGGGGTGGAGGGGAGCTTCAGGTAACGGGCTCCCAAAGCAGGAAATTTAGAGGGTCCTGCTGCTTGGAGCTTCGTGAGGAGTTGGTGTCCCCGCGGTCCTGATCCCCAGCAGCGTCAGGTGGCTTAGGTGACCTCAGGTGCAGCAGAACAGCCCTCCGGAATGGCCGCCCCACTCCCACCCTCGTATGTGTAGTTTCGCCAGAGTTTTCTAAGTAGACATCTTGCCTGAATGAGAAAAAAAATGATCATTAAGTGTCTTTTTCAGTATCTGCCAGGGACTGGTTGCTTTTCAGAGGGAGCCGCAGAGCCGTGGCTGTTGAGTCTCGCCTGCTCTGCGAGCTGGTCTCGTGTCCTCGGCTCCTCGAGCCGCAGCTGGGGCACGTGGGGGTGTCTGGGACGCTCTCCTGGCCTCTTGCTCCCATCTCTGCTGTCTGACGCTTGGCTTGACTTCTAAATGGGGGGGAGGGGCAACCATCTTCCTTTGAGCACCCCAAGTCCTGTATCCCAGGCACGCCAGGAGGGTTGGCCAGCTATGAGCTTCTAGGAACTATTTCCAGGGCTTCCTGAAGCGTTTCCCGCTGTCGTGATGCCATCTGGTGCTGTCTCTCCAAGGATTCTGTATCCCTGCAGGGCATTTATCACAGCCTGGGAGGAGGTATTCACCTTCACTCTTTATCCACCCTACGGACTGTAAGCTTCTTAAGGGCAGACAGTGCGTCTTTCATCTTTCTATTTCAGTAATAAGTTGCAAGTAGAAGGTATTCCTCAGTTCTTTGTTAAGTTTTTAAATGGGTAAAGTCAGCACAGGTTTGGGTGTTTGCTAATACACTTGTTCTGCTTTTATAGTTGATAGTAGTAGGGGGAGGCACTTAATTATTTTTTTCTAATTTGTCATTTGTCTTGCAGATTCCCCCTAAAGGACTCAAAACGTCTGATCCAGTGGTTGAAGGCTGTTCAGAGGGATAACTGGACGCCCACTAAGTATTCTTTCCTCTGTAGTGAACATTTCACCAAAGATAGCTTCTCCAAGAGACTGGAGGATCAACACCGCCTGCTCAAGCCCACGGCCGTGCCGTCCATCTTCCACCTGGCTGAGAAGAAAAGGGGGCCCGGAGGCCATGGCCGCCCCCGGAGAAAGGACGCCAGGAAGGCCTCGGGGGGTCTGAGGGCACATGCAAGTGACATTGCCGACGGGAAGGCAGCTGCAGGGTCGTCGTCGTCGTCCTCGAGTGAAAGCCCGATGGCCAAGCCCGAGTCCCGCAAGCTGAAGCGGCGCGTATCACAGGGCAGAACCGCAGCCAGGGCCACCCGGGAGGCCTCCGGTCCGCAGCAGGCCCGACAGCCTCCGGAAGGACACGCAGATGCCGGTCCGGCCTCCGACACCGCGTCCGGCAGCCGGGGAGAAGCCAACGCTTGTGCTGTGGATGCCGGCGACGAGAACGCCACCTCCCCGGACGGGAGCCTGGTGGACAGGAGCGGCATTTCCGTGGATGACTTTACCCCCCCGGGGTCCGGGGCCTGCAAGTTCATCGGCTCGCTTCATTCCTACAGTTTCTCCTCCAAGCACGCCCGCGAGAGGCCGGCCGTCCCCCGGGAGCCCGTGGACCGCAAGAGGCCGAAGAGAGACGCCGAGCCCGGCTGCAGCGGGAGCAGCCCGGGGCCCGACAAGGGGCCGGCGCAGAGCCCGCCACGCGCGCCCCCCACGGCGAGCTCATCGCTCACGGCCACGCCGCAGAAGCCCACGCAGGGCCCCTCGGCGCCTCCGACCGACGTGACCCCGAAGCCGGCGGCCGAGGCCGTGCAGAGCGAGCACAGCGACGCCAGCCCCATGTCCATCAACGAGGTCATCCTGTCGGCGTCGGGGGCCTGCAAGCTCATCGACTCGCTGCACTCCTACTGCTTCTCCTCCCGCCAGAGCAAGAGCCAGGTGTGCTGCCTGCAGGAGCAGGTGGAGAAGAAGAACGGCGAGCTGAGGGCCCTGCGCCAGAGGGTCAGCCGCTCGGACAGCCAGGTGCGCGAGCTGCGGGAGAAGCTGGACCGGCTGCGGCGGCTGAGCGTCCCCCACCTGAGCAGCCTGCTGGCCCCCGGCCGCGGTCAGTACCCGGGCCTGGCGCCTGCGCGGCTGGGGTTCGCGAGCGCGGGGCCTGCGCCGCGCGATGCCTCCCGAGAGGGGAGCCAGGCTGGCGAGCTCGCCTCGCCGGCTGGGCTCCAGGGCACTCAGGAGGTGGCTGTAGCTGGGAGCTTTAGCCGGTGAGCAAGGAGGGGTGGGAGACCCAGAACCACGGTGGTGGGGCCTGGACGGCTGGTCCTCCGCCCCACCGGGGTCCCTTCCTGTCGCAGACCTCCCGCAGACAGAAATTGCTGACGAGTTAGGGTTGAAACGTAAGCTTAGACAGACACGGTGAGCCATTAGAAAGATCGCAGGAGACTCTTAAAATCACGAGGAGGTTCTTTCCAGTTGGGTTGTGATGAATATCCTGACGTTAAAGCACTTTGAACGTTAATAATAACTTTTTAAAAATTTGAAACACCTATTCGAGTAGAGTATGTTCTCTTGTAAGAACACTTAAGAAATACATCGGCTAAGAAGTGGTGAAAATTCTCCTTTCCCACTCACCTCCCCACTTTTATTCCTGGTTGCCGTTAAAATTTAGTGTGTAATCTTAGACTTTTTTCAATGCTTTTTAAAAAATATATTTATTTATTTGGCTGCGTCGGGTCTTAGTTGCGGCACGTGGGATCTTTAGTTGTGGCATGCGGGCTTCTTAGTTGCAGCATGCCAACTTTTAGTTGCGGCATGCCTGCGGGATCTAGTTCCCTGACCAGGGATCGAACCCAAGTCTCCTGCATTGGGAGCGTGGAGTCTTAGCCACTGGACCACCAGGGAAGTCCATATTTTTTTATGCTTTCACTTACATGTTTTTGTGTCTATTATACAAATAGGTTGGATATATATTTCATACATTACTGCTTATGTTTCTGCTTTTCCTCCTAGTCTACTATTTATTTCTTGTAGAATCAGTTTTGAGGTTAGTATCTTTTGCCTGTTACGTGTATAAAGGTGGAAACCATTTTCCTACCACGTCGTGCGTTTAGTCTGCATCAGCGTTTGTCTTCCAGGTTGTAATTAACACTGCAGGTGAGAAAAGGCTCCAGTGTGTGACAGGCTGTTCAGGGCTTCCTGGACCCCCCAGGTCAACAACCATCAGCACAACCAAAAACAAAAGCACAACCCAAAGCCATCCTGATGTACTGGTCAGAGTTACACGCTACATTCTCCTGTTATTTCAAAGTGTTTTTTGTAGTTTCTCATACCTGATATTACTTCTTGGTACCTTTTTCTGCTCCTCTTGGTCAGACGCCCCAAAGTTTGTCACTATTGCAGGTCTTTCCAAACAGCCTGCATTGATCAGGTCTCCGTTGTTGTTTCTGCTTCCTTCTTCCTGACTTCTTTTTGCTTTCTTGGGTTTTATAGCTGTTCTGGCTCCTGGAGGGAAGTGCATAACGTCTTCGGGGACAGTTTATGTTTCCCGGTACCTGCACTGGAGGCTGGATCCCTCCTTCTGTCCCTTTGGCTCTGCGCCACAGACCCGCCTCCTGTCGCTCTCCTTGCCCTTAGTTTCTAAAGAGTTTGTAATTTCAGTCTTGATTCTCTCTAACTTGAGTTGTTTAGGAGGGTGTTGTGGTTTTCAAGTGGATGGATTGGGGGAAGGGAGTTAATTTTTTGTGCTATTGTTAAGGTTCAGTGACTTAAAGATACATGCTTTATAGAATCTTCTGAGGTTTCATTGTGGCTCAGTATGCTCTGTGTTTGTGACTGTTTCCTTACAGCTTGAGAAGAATGTGTCCTGTCCATCGACTGGTTACATTGTTCTGTCGGGCTGAGGCTGGATCTAGCTTATTTTATTGGTCAACTGATCTGTTTCCTAACTTATTGTATCCACTGATCTGTTGATTTTTAAGAGGTGAGGTAGGTCTGTCACTGTGATTCCTGAGGTGCCATTGCTTCTTGAATGTTCAGTTTAACTGTATTTATAGACCGTGTTATTAGATACGTGAGTATGCCTGCGTGTTACCAAACAGAAAAGCCTATTTTGTCCCATTTAAAGTTTTACTTGTCTCCTTATTTTCAACCTTTTTATATCCCTTTATTTTGTAGCTATATTTTAGCTCAATCTGAGAGCCTCTATATATATAGAGAGAGAGAGAGAGAGAGAGAGAGAGTAATTTAATCCATTTACAACTGGGATTATTGATAAATTGAAACTTGGGCCTGCCTCTTAATTTTATTTTTTAATTTGTTAGGCTTTCTCATTGCTTCTCTTTCTATTCTGATGGGTGTCTGTCAGCCTTCATCCTGTCTTTCTGTAAATGCTTGAGTTGATCGGCTCCTGTGCCCCCTCCCCCAGTGCAGGTCGTCTCTGATCTGAGCTCCATATCCTCATCTCCCCAGTAGATGCACGTACACGTGGTATTGGTTACTTTATTCACCATGATTTATTGTTACCAATTTTTCCCTCTTTTGGGGAAATAGTTAATGATTTGGGGGGAACTCAAATGACAGAGAAATTTTGAGAGGAATCCAGTTTGAGATGCTTCATAGGTGCTGATGCCAGAGAGCCAGCACCCAGCCTCTTGAGGGTGCATGTGTGTGCCTGCAGAGGCGGGGGAAAAAGGTGTTGTAGAAAGGGGGGTGCTTTGCTGGGCTGCAGCAGCTCTGATCAGAATGGAGAAAGGGTGGCTGACTCGGCCCCATGGGGTCACTGGTGACCACAGTCTCCGTGGAGTGGTGGGAATGGAGCTGGGTGAGGGGCCAGTGAGGGTGGCTGGGGACCAGGCACTTTACGAGGTTGAGCTGTGGGGACAGCGGGCAGCAGCCAGAGGGGAGCACGGCTCCACAGCGAGGTTTTGTGTGTCGGATGGGGACGAGGGAGCAGGTGTCTGCTGGGGCCCAGATGGGCAGGGAGAGCCGTGAGGACGGAGGGGAGCGCGCTGGGCCCTGAGGAGGGGCGGGGGGGTGCTGCACCTCTGCTCCCGGGCTCCCTGGGGTGCAGGGAGAGGCTGCAGGAGGAGCTGGGCCGGGGCAGTGGGAGGGGCGGGAGGGAGAGAGGCCACCCAGGGCCCCGCTCAGCGCCACGGTCACCGCCTGCGGCTCTCCTTGGCGTCTGCTCCCTTGACCGTTCCCAGTGTGCTTATGACTGCGTTCATCGGTGAAGGAACCTTCTGGTGGTTTTATAGGGTGTGTTGAAGGGACTGTACACTTGTTTATTCAGTCCATGACCTTCAGCCAGTCCCATTTTTTTGGACAGAGTCCCTGAAGCAGAGAAGCCCGGCCAGTGGGCCTGCAGGTTCCGGGCTCTGGGAAGTTTGCCCTCCAGAAAGCTGGTGCTGAGTGGCATTCCCACAGGATGGGGCGCTCTGTCCCTGAGCCCGTGCTGAGCCCAGGCATCGTGCTGCACCAGGCCGTGTTGCCGGCCTTTCTGTGAACCAGTGAGGATGAACATCTTTCCATGTTCATCCCCTCTCCGTCCTTCCCTGCCCGTGCCATTCCCGCCTTGCTCACTGACCTGTGAATGTCCCTGATATGCAAGGATGTCCACTATCAAGTGTGATTCAGCCATGCCCTCAGTTTTAATTTAATACTTGCTCCAAAAATATCTCAGTTTTCCTCCCGCTCTTTTATTCATTATACAGACAGTTCTTGAGCTAATCTGGAGTTTTAAAAGCTTTTTATTGTGGAAATCTTGAACATGTACAAATTAAGCAGAAAAGTGTAATAACTCCCTTGTACCTACCCCTTAGCTTCAACATTTATCAGTATTCTGATATTCTTATTTCATTTATATTTCTACCTACTCCCTACCTTCCATTGATTATTTTCTGATTAATAGAGGTTTTTTTTAGGAAAGTTTGAGATTTACAGAAAAATTCAGCAGATAGTACAGGAAATTCCCCCACAGTTGCCCCTGCTACTAACATCTTGCATTTCCACTTGTGTTAGTGTGGTTCGTTCATTACAAGTTATGAACCCATGTACATACGTTGTTATTAACTAAGTCCACAGTTTACATTCAGGTTCGCTGTCTTATACTTGGATTTTTTTCGTCCACTGACAAACCATTGTTAACAAGAAAGAATATCTTTCAACGATACAAATCTCAAGAGGATTTTATTTAAGACCAACTCAGTAGAATGAAGTAAAAGATTCGGTGGGTAGAAATTTTGTGATTTCAAACCATTGAAGATGAATCATTGCTGGGCAAGAGAAACACGGCTGGGAAAGGGACAAAAAGAGGAATCTTTCAAACAAACACAAACACAGGAGCACCGGCCTCCCCGCTGAAGGCCTGGGGAGGAAGGCGACCAGTGCACGCGTCTGAGTCCCGGCCAGGGTCTGTGCGCCCCTGGAGATGCTCGGGCAGGTCAGCCCACAGGACGCCTTATACTTGGATTTTGACAGATACATAAGCACATGTATCCTCATTACAATATCATAGAGTATTTTCACTGTCCTAAAAACCTCTCCGTCCACTGTTCATGCCTTTCCTCCCAATCCTTGGCAGTCACTGATCTTTAGACTGTTGTAGTTTTGCCTTTTCTAGGATGTCGTGTGATTGGGATGTCTGGTTGCTATGAACCAGAGCGTGCAGCCTTTTCAGGGTGGCTTCTTTCACTTAGTATATATTTAGGGTTCCTCTGTCGTTTTATGGCTTGATAGTTCATTTCTCTTTTGTTGTTGTTCCTTTTCTTATATTGAGTTAAAGTACAAATAACAAAAAATTTATCTTCTTAACAGTTTGTCAGTGTGCAGTTCAGTGGCATTAAATACATTCACGTTGTTGAGCAGCCGTCACCACCACCCATCCCCATAACTCATGTAAATCTGAAACTCTATACCAGCTAAACAATATCCCTTCCTCTCCCCTCGCCTAGCCATTGCCAGCCACCATTCTACTTTCTGTCTCCATGATTTTGACTCATGTAAGTGACATGGTACAGTATTTGTCCATCTGTGATTAGCTGTTTAATTAGCCTGGTGCCCACGAAGTGCATCCATGTTGTAGCATACTGCAGAATTTTCTTCCATTGTGTGGATGGACCACATTTTGTTTAGCCACTCATCCATCAATGGACATTTGGGTTGCTTCCACCCACTGGCTCTTGCGAATAATGCTGCTATGAATGTGGGTGTACAAGTGACTTTTCAAGACCTGACTTTCAATTCTTTCAGGTGTGTACCCAGAAGTGGGATTGCTGGTTCATATGGTAGTTCTGTGTTTAATTTTTTGAGGAACTTCCATACTATTTTCCATAATGAATATACCACGTTACATGCCTGCCGACAGCGCACAAGAGTTCCCGTTTCTCTGCATCCTTACCAGCACTTGTTTTCTGTGTTTTTGATAATAGCCATCCTCATGGGTGTGGGGTGATATCTCACTGTGGTTTTCATTTGCATCTGTCTAATGATTAGTCACATTGAACATCTTTTCATGTGTATATTGGCCATTCGTATATCTTCTTTGGAGAAATGTCTGTTCAAGTCCTTTGCCCATTTTTCAATCAGGTTATTTGGGTTTTTTTGTTGTTGTTTAGTTTTAGGAGTTCTCTATATAGTCTAGGTATTGATCTCTTATCAGAAATATGATTTGCAAATATTTTCTCCCATTCTGTAGGTTGCCTTTTTATCGTGTGAATATTGCCTTTTGATATACAAATTATAGCAATTTTCTTAAACTCCAGTTTGTCTATTTTTTCTTTTGTTACCTGTACCTTTGTTGTCATATCCAAGAAATCATTGTCAAGTCCAGTGTCGTGAAGCTTTCATCCTATGTTTTCTTCTAAGAGTTTTATTACTTTAGGTCTTACGTTTAGGTCCTTCATCCATTTTGAGTTAGTTTTTACATATGGTGTTAGATAACCGTATACCGGACCAGTTAGAGCCCACCTTCGTTCTTTGGTACGTGGATGTCCAGCTTTCCCAGGACCGTTTGTTGAAAACACTGTCCTTTCTCCACCGAATGGTCTTAGCACTCTTGTCAAAAATCATTTGACCATATATGTGGGGGTTTATTTCTGGCTTCTCTCTTCTGTTCCGCTGGTTTATATACGTCTTCATGCCAATATCACACTGTTTTGAATTACTGTATTAAGTTTTGAAATCAGGAAATGTGAGTTCTCCAGTTTTGTTTTTTTTCAGGATTGTTTTGGCTATTCTCAGTCCTTTGAGATTCCATATGAATTTTAGGATGGGTTTTTTTATTTCTGCAAAAGACATTGGGATTTTGAGAGAGAGAGCACTGAATCTGTAGATTGCTTTGGTTAATATTGACGTTTAACAATATTAAGCCTTCCAGTGCATGAGTGTGGGATGTGTGTCCATTAATTTATGTTTTCTTTAATTGCCTTCTGAAGTGTTTTGTAGTTTTCATTGTACAGGTCTTTCACCTCCGTGGTTAAGTTAATTTCAAAGTATTTTATTCTTTTTGATGCTATTATAAATGGGATTGTTTCTGTAATCTCCTTTTCAGATTGTTCATGTTCATGGTTTGTGTATAGAAATGCAACTGATGTTTGTGTGTTGACTTTGTATCTTGCTAATTTGATGAATTCATTTATTAGATCCAACAGCTTTTTTTTTTTTTTCATAAAGGATTACCAAATTACCTTAGCTGGCTCACCATGAATCACCATGGGTTTATTGATGTTTTGTTTTGTTTATAATTGAAGTATAGCTGATTTACAATATTGTGTTAGTTTCAGGTATACAGCAAAGTGATTCAGTCTTTTTTTTTTCAGATTATTTTCCATTATAGGGTGTTACAGTATATTGAATATAGTTCCCTGTGCTATACAGTAAATCCTTGTTGCTTATTTATTTTATATGTAGTAGCATATATCTGTTAATCCCATAGTCCTAATTTATCCCTCCTCCCCTCCCTTTCCCCTTTGATAACCAGAAGTTAGCTTTCTATGTCTGTGAGTCTGTTTCTATTTTATATATAGATTCATTTCTATTATTTTTTAGATTCCACACATAAGTAATATCACGTAATGTTTGTCTTTCTCTGTCTGACTTATTATGTTATTTTCTAGGTCCATCCATGTTGCTGCAAATGGCAGTATTTCATTCTTTTTTATGGACAAGTAATATTCCATTGTGTACATATATACCACATTTCTTTTTAAACCATTTGTCTGCTGATGGGTACTTGGGTTGTTTCCACGTCTTGGCTATTGTAAATAGGGCTGCTATGAACATTGGGGTGCATGTATCCTTTTGAATTAGAGTTTTCATCTTTTCCAGATATATGCCAGGGAGTGGGATTGCTGGATCCTATGGTTGCTCTATTTTTAGTTTTTTAAGGAACCTCCATATTGTTTTCCATTGTGGCTACACCAATATACATTCCCACTGACAGTGTAGGAGGGTTCCCTTTTCTCCCCACAGTCTCCAGCATTTATTATTTGCAGACTTTTTGTTGATGACCATTCTGACTGGTGTGAGGTGATACTTCATCGTGGTTTTGATTTGCATTTCTCTAATAATTAGCAGTGTTGAGCACCTTTTCATGTGCCTGTTGGCCATTTGTATGTCTTCTTTGGAGAAATGTCTTTTTAGGTATTCTGCCTATTTTTGGATCGGGTTGTTTGTTTTTTGATATTGAGTTATATGACCTATAATCTAATAGCTTTTTTGTGCAGTGTTTAGGATTTTCTACATATGAGGTCGTGTTATCTCAGATAATTTTACTTCTTACTTTCCAATTTGGATTCCTTTTATTTCTTTTTCTTGCCTAATTGCTCTGGCTAGAACTTTGAGTACTATGTTGAATAGAAGAGGTGAGGTGGGCAGCCTTGCCTTGTTCCTGATCTTCGAGGAAAAGCTTCAGTCTTTCATCATTGATTATTATGTTTGCTATGGGCTTTTCATATATGGCTTTTATAGTGTTGAGGTAGTTTTCTTCTATCCCTATTTTGTTGAGTGTTTTTGTCATGGAAGAGTGTTGAATTTTGTCAAATGCTTTTTCTGCATCGAGATGATCATGTGTTCTTTTCCCTTCATTTTGTTGGTGTGGCATATTACACTGATCGATATTTGTATGTTGAACTATCCTTGCATTCCAGGAATAAATCCCACGTTGTCACAGTATGTAATTCTTTAATATGATGCTAACTTCAGTTTGCTAGTATTTTGTTGAGGATTTTTGCATCAGTATTCAGAAGGAATATTGGCCTGTAGTTTTCTTTCCTTGGAGTATCTTTGTCTGGCATTGGTATCAAGGTTATTCAGGCCTCAATACAATGAGTTAGAAATGTTTCCTCCTCTTCAATTTTTTTGGAAACGTTTGAGAAGGATTGTTGTTAGTTCTTCTTAAAATGTTCAGTAGAATTCACCAGTGAAGCCATCAGGTCCAGGGCTCATCTTTGTCAGGAGGTTTTTGATTACTGATTCAATCTCCTTACTAGTTGTAGGTGTATTCAGCTTTTCTATTTGTTTGTGATTTAGTCTTAGTAGGTTTTATGTTTCTAGGACTTTGTCCATTTCATCTAGGTTAAACGGTTTGTTGGCATGCAATTGTCCATAGTCCTTTCATAGTCCTTTTTGGTTCTGTAGAATTAGTAGTAATGTCCCTACTTTCATTTCTATTTTTAGTAATTTGAGTCTTCTCTCTTTTTTTCTTTGTGCATCTAGCTAGAGGTTTGTTGAATTTGTTCGTCTTTTCAAAGATGGTTCTCCTATTTTTAAATTAGGTTGTTTTATTATTGTTTTAAGAGTTCTTTGTGTATTTTGGGTACAAGTCCTTTTTTGTTTTACTTCTTTATGTAATAAAGTTAAATATATGAAAATATATGGGATAGAAATGGTAGGAAAAAACCAAACATGGGTTAGGAACATGAATTTTTCTAAAACTAGGGTCCAAAGAAGGAGGCAGGGAAGGTGACAAGTGCAGCTTTTAGGCAGGGTGGGGGGCGTTGGAGGGGTTGATAGGGGTTGGCTAATATAGCCTCCCAGTCTGTAGCTTGTCTTTTTATTCTCTTTTTATTTTATTCTCTTAACAGCATCTTGCAAAACAGAAATTTTTAAGTTTAATAAAGTCCTTATCAGTTTTTTTCTTACATGGATTGTGCTTTTGGTGTTGTATCTAAAAACTCATTGCCAAGTAAGGTCACGTAGATTTTTTCCTATGTCTCTTTAAGGAGTTTTGCACTTTAACGTTTTACATCGAGGCCTGTGATCCATCCTGAGTTAATTTTTGTAAAAGGTGTGAGGTCTGTGTCTAGATGCTTTTTTCAGTCCAGTCATCCAGTTCCAGCACCATTTGTTGAATAGACTGTTCTTTCTCCGTTGTATTGCCTTTGCTCCTCTGTAAAAAATCAGTTGCCTCTGTTTGTGGTGGTCTAGTTCTGAACTCTGTTTTGTTCCACTGATTGATGTATCTGTTCTTTCGCCAATACCACGTTTTATTGATGATTGTAACTCTATAATAGGTCTTGAAATAGGGTACTGTGAGTTCTCCAACTTTATTCTTTTCCATCAATACTGTGCTGGCTATTCAGGGTCTTCTGCCTCTCCATATGAACTTTAGAATCAGTTTGTCAGTATCCACAAAATGATTGATGAGATTTTGATTGGGATTGTGTTGAATCAATAGATCAAGTTGGGCAGAATTGACCATCTTAACAATATTGAATCTTCCAATCTAGGAACATAGAATATCCATCCGTTTATTTAGATCTTCTTTTATTTCTTTCATCAGTTTTGTAGTTTTCCTGATAAATCTTTACATATTCTGTTAGATTTGTACTTAAATATTTCCTTCTTTTTTTGGCAGAAGTATAAATGTTATTTTTTTTTTAATTTCAAATTCCAGTTGTTTATTGCTAGTATATAGGAAAACAATTGACTTTAGTACATTAGCATTATATCCTGCAACCTTGCTATAATTGCTGATTAACTCTAGTAGTTTTTTTGTGGATCCTTCAGGATTTTCTACAGACAGTCATGTCATCTGAGAACAAAGGCAGTTTTATTTCTCTGTCTCACTCTGTGTACCTTTTATTCCCTTTTCTTCTCTTATAGCATCAGCTGGGACTTCCAGTCCATTGTTTGAGTGGGGAGGGGGCATCCTTGCCTTGTTTCTGGTCTTCGTAGGGAAGCTTTGAGTTTCTCACCATGAGTATGGCATTAACTGTAGCATTTTTTGGTTTTGGGGGGGGTTTTTGGCCACACCATGCGGCTTGCATGATCTTAGGTCCCTGACCAGGGATTGAACCTGCACCCTCCCCTCAGCAGTGAAAGCACGGAGTCCTAACCACTGGACTGCCAGGGAATTCCCATCTGTAGGGTTTTTTAAATAGACGTTCTTTATCAAGTTGAGGAAGTTCCCCCTTTATTCCTAGTTTATTGAGAGTTTTTTCATGAAAAGTGATCTTGTCACTTTTTCTGCATCCATTGATATGATCATTTGAGTTTTCTTCTTTAGCCTGTTGATGTGACGGAGTGTATTAACTGATTTTAGGGTGCTGAACCAGCCTTGTATACTGGAATAAACCCACATGGTCATGGTGTATAATTTTTTTTTTTTTTTTTTACGTTGTTAGATGCCATTTGCTCGTGTTAAGGAGTTTTGCATCTATGTTGATGAGAGATATTTGTAGTTTTCCTTTCTTGTAATGTCTCGGTCTGGTTTTGGAATTAGGGTGATGCTGGCCTCAATTGAATGACTTAGGGGGTAGTCCCTCTGCTTCTGCCTTCCAGAAGAGATTGTAAAGAAGAGGTAAAATGTTTTCCTTAAGTGTTTGGTAGAATTCACCAATATTCTAGAAACCCATCTAGGCCTGGTACTTTCTGTTTTAGAAGGTTATTAATTATTGATTCAATTTCTCTAATAGAGATAGGCCTATTCAGATTATCTATTTCTCCTGGTATAAATTTTGCTAGTATGTGTCTCTCAAGGAATTGATCCATTTCACCTAAATTATCAAATTTGTAGGCATAAAGTTGTTCATAGTATGCCTTTTTAACCTTTTAATGTCCATGGGATAGTAGTGATGTTCCTCTTTTATTTATAATATTAGTAATTTGTGTCTTCTCTCTTTTTTTCCTTAGTTAACCAGGCTAGAGTTTTATCAATTTTATTGATCTTTTTGAAAAACCAATCTTGGATTTTGTTGATTTTCTTTTTTTCCCTGTTTTCAATTTCATTAGTTTCTGCTCTAATTTTTTTTCCTTTTCTTCTGCTTGCTTTCAACTTAATTGCTTTTCTTTCTCTACTTTCCTAATGTGAAAACTTAGATTATTAATTTCAGATACTACTTTTCTAATATACATTTCCCTCTAAGTATTGTTTTTTCTGCGCCCCACAAATTTTGATAAGTTGTATTTTCATTTCCATTTAGTTTAAGTGTTTTTTATTTCTCTTGAGGCTTCCTTCTTGACCCACTTTGTTCTTAGAAGTGTCTTGTTTAATCTCCAAGTATTTTGGAATCTTTCAGGTATCTTGCTGTTACTGATTTAATTCCAGTGATCTGAGAACGTATTTTCTATGATTTCTGTTCTGTTAAATGTGTTAAGATGTGTTCTGTGGCCCAGAATGTGGCCTGTCATGGTGAATGTTTCTTGTGAGCTTGAGCTTGAGCAGAGTGTGTGTTCTGCTGTTGTTGATTGAACTAGTGGTTAGTCAGGGATCTTTAGAGAAATAGAACCAGTAGTGTGTGTGTGTGTGTGTGTGTGTGTGTGTGTGTGTGGACACAGAAATTTATTACAGGAATTGGCTCCCACCATTATGTATGGCAAGCTCGAGAACTAGGAAACCCTGTGGAGTAATTCAGTCCCTGTTCAAAGGCCTGGGAGGGGGTAGGGAAGTCCGGGTCCATCTGAAGGCCCCAGGACAGGAGATGGTGCCCCAGCTAAAACAGAGAGAGCAAGTTTGCCCCTCTTCAGCCTTTTTATTCTGTTGAGGCCCTCAAGGCCCACCCACATTGGGAGGGCCATCAGCTTTACTGAGTGCACCAATTCAGATGCTAATCTCTTCTGGAAACACCTTCACAGACACACCCTGAAATGTTTTACCAGCTAGTTGGGCATTCTCTTAGCCCAGTCAAGTTGACACCTAAAATTAGCCACCATAGTGGTCCATAGAGATCAGTTATATTCAGTTGATTGATGAGTTCATCTGTGTCCTTGCTGATTTTCTGCCTGCTGGATCTGTCCTTTCCTTGTAGTGTGTTGAAGTCTCCAGCTGTGATAGTGGGTTTGTGTATTTCTCCTTGCAGTTCTGTCGGGCTTTGTCTCATGTATTTTGATGCTCTGTTGTTAGGTACATAAGCATTGAGGATTATTAATCTTCTTGGAGACTTGGCCTCTTGGTTATTATATACTATTGCTGCTCTTTACCCCTGGTAATTTTTCTAGTCCTAATGTCTGCTTTCCGGCTATTCCAGCTGTCTTTTGATTCTTGTCAGCATGATGTATCTTTCTACATCCCTTTACTTTTAATCTGTCTTTATATTTAAGGTGGGTCTCTTATAGACAACATATAGTGGGTCTTTTTTTTTTCAATCTGCTCTAATGGTCTCCATCTTTTGATGGGTGGTCTTAGGCCACTCAAATATAAACTGGTCATTGCTTCAGCTGGATTGATGCCTATCATGTTTGTGACTGCTTTCCATTTGCTTCTTTTGTTTTCTTCCTCTCCTTTTCAGCCTTCTCTGTTTTTAATTGAGCATTTTATTTGATTTCATTTTCTCTCCTTTCTTAGCATATCAATTATACTTCTTTTAAAAAAGTTTTTTAGTGGTTGTCCGAAAGTTTGAAATATACATTTACAACTAATCTGTGTCCACTTTCAAATAACACTACACTGCTTCACAGGTAGTGTAGGTGCCTTTAACAGAGTGTCCCTTATGAAATTGCTGTCATTCATTTTACTTATGCTATAATCACCCTGTTACTAGTAAAAATTTGAACAAACCTTTGTCTATTGTGTCAATTAAGAATAAGACAAGGAAGCATTTTATTTTTACCTTCGTTTATTCCTTCTCCTATGCTCTCTTCTTTATATAGATGCGAGTTTTCTGACCTATATCATTTTCCTTCTCCCTGAAGAACTTTTAATATTTCATGCAGGGCATGTCTGCTGGCAGTGAATTCTCTCAGTTTTTGTTTGAAAAAGTCTTTATTTCCTCTTTACTTTTGAAGGATAGTTTCACTGGATGTAGGACTCTACACTTTTCCTGCTTGCATGTCTTCTAACGAGAAGTCCACTGTAATTCTTATCGTTTTAACTCTGTAGATGAGGTTTTTTCCCCTCTGGCCTCTTTCAAGATTCTCTGTCTTTCGTTCTCTGCAGTCTGAATATGATATGCCTAGATGTAGATTTTTTGGTATTTATTGTGCTTGGTATTGTCTGAGCTTCCTGGATCTGTGGTTTGGTGTCTGTCATTAATTTTGAAAAATTCTCAGCTCTTTTTACTTCACATATTTCTTTATCTCCTTTCTTCTTCTCTATTCCTATCATGCATACGTATCACTTTTTTATTGTTGCACATTTCCCTGATATTCTGTTCTCGTTCTTTTTTCTTTTTGCATTTCAGTTGGGGAAGTTTCCATGGACATATCTTCAGATTCTCTCTTTCCTCAGCCTTGTCCATCAGTGTTTTTGATTATTTGTCCACATTTCCTCTCTCCTCTGATGTTACTCATCTCTTCTTGCATGGTGTCCACTTTTTCAGTTAGCATCCTTAGCATATTAATCTGATAATTCCAGAATTTCTTCCATATCTGAGTCAGGCTCTGTCTCTTCAGACTGTGTTTTTTTTTTTTTTTCTTGCTTTTTAGCATACCATGTAATTTTTTGGAGAGGTGGATATGGTGTCATGTATCACAGTGGAAACTGACATAGATGGGCTCTCGGCTTGAAGTGTCACCATAACCTGACTAGCGATTGGGCAGCGTCTCATCTCTCCTGCAGCTGCAGCTGTACGTACCAAGTCTTCAGATTCCTCCATGTCCTTATTTTTTGTCTCCCCTCTTGTCTTTGGGTTTCTCTGAAGACTGTTTTCATAGAGTCCGGACCTTGGGGCATTTTCCCCTGTAATCCTGTTGTTATGCTGGAGCCCTGAGTAGCGGTGAGGGGGAAGGGAAGCATTTTATAATCTTATGATTAAATTTCAGCCTTTTAGTGGCCTGTATTCCTGGGCTGTGACCTTCACAAGTGTTTCTTCCCCTTCTTTCCCCTCCCTGGGGTAAGACCGGAAGGCCAGCGGGCCGAGTGGGGAAGAGCCCTTCCCCCAGGTGAGATCAAGCTCTGGTGAAGTCTTTTCACTGCAGAACAGGCCTTTGTTCTGGAGAATGCTCTGGGCTTATTTCAACATGGTTCCCTTCCCCTACCCCTGCCAAGGACCCAGGTGATTTTTTTCTTGGCTTTTTGTGATGAGAACTTGGTGGGTTTCTGGAAATGAACGCCGTGGAAGTGCGGGGCCTGCAGGACTGTGGCCCCACAGATGCTTACTCTCTCAGTCTCGCGCACTCAGCCCGGCATCTGGTCCAGGGTTCCCGCCAGCTTCTGCTCCGGGTGAGCACGTTTCTGCAGGTTTGGGGGAGACATTTGTGGCCACACTTCTCTGATGGGTCCAAGGACAGTCATTGATTTTCAGTTCTTTCAGTGTTTTTCTTGTAAAGACAGGAGTTATGACTTCTAAGCTCTACGTGTCAGAGTGGAAGATGGCGGCCCCTCCCCTGTTGAGTTTAATTTGCGGGAAAGCTGCCCATTTTAGTAACTGCCACCTTAACAAATTCACTTATTAATTCTAATAGTTTCTCAGTTGAGACTTTTGGATTAACTAGATAACCAACCATAACATTTATCTGCAAATAATAATAATTTGGCCTCTTTTTATGTCTTTTGTATTTTATAGAAAATATGCTCTATTTTCTGTCATTTCCTTTTTCCCCCTGTGTGCATGGGTGCCTTTCCATTTCCTGGGTGATGAAGTGAAGGCCTTGCCATCGTTTTAAAAGAACAGTTTCCCCTGGGGTGCCCGTCCAGTGGGAACCAGCCGGACCATGTGTGCTGCGTGTATGCCCTCTCTGCCTGGGACAGCCAGCGCTGGCTGGGCCACCTGGGCTCTGCACCCTATGTGTATGCAGTTGGCGTCATTTTCTCTGTGCCCTGGCGGGAATGCTGGCATCAACGCAAAGCGATGTGGGCGTGGGTGGCACCAGGAAGGCATCGGTCCCTAGGTCCCAATGGACGGGTGTGCTCATTTCCTGCCCCTGGGGGTCCTGGGCCTGTCTGCTGACACATTTGCCAGGAGACACAGAAGGGGACACGGCAGGAGTTTCCAGAGTGTGTGTTCCAGAAAGAGCCTTTGCTGCGTGCTTGGCCCACGTGCTTTCCCTGTTGAACAGGGCAGTCCCCTCTGGTCATCAACGGGAGCAGTGGAGGGTGCAGGCCCCACTCCTGGCTCTGTTCCACACGGTTCGCCCCTCTGGCCTGTCTGACTTTCATAAATTCACCTTGACTTCCAAAGCCCCTCTCAGCTCTAAGATTCGGTCGTCTCTGGTCTGTCCTTGTCTTCCACTTTCTCCTGAGGAATCCTCTTTTATCATGGAACTACAGTTCCCAGAATGCATCCTTCAGGTTTGGCAGTCACTTCCTGCCGAGCTGCTAACAGCCAGGTGCAAACATTTCCCGTGTATTGGCAGAAAACAACCTTGAAGAACCTTGACGGTGTCTGGAGGGTAGAAAACTTAGGGATGGGTAAGCCTGCTTTCACTGTCCTGAGCCAAAAAAAGTGAAAATTTAAATTTCTTGGAGAAAATTTAAATTTTTGTTTTTGCATTTTGGTTGAGATCTTAATAAAAGAAAAATCAAATCGGGGGAAAAAAATGCATAGAAAAGCCTGTCTGGTTTACTTGAAGAGGTTGAAAGTGGCAAGTAGGCTAGATTTCCTATTTATTATACTTCTCATTTGTTTGACTTTTAAATTCATTTTATTTTTGTTTCTCTAATGAAGTATAACTTAGAGTTAAATACACAAATCTTAAGGATATAGTTGGATGGATTCTGGCATATGTATAGGCTCATGTCACTTGACCTTTGGATTTTAGAAGTATCCTGTTGGTCTTTCTGCCCTGCAACACTTCAGTGCACACAAGGAGCTGGCAGTGGCTCCCCAGCGGTGGCAGCTCGGCGTGGGGGCGGGGGCAGGGGCGGGGCAGCCAACCTTCGGGGACTTGCCCACGCCCACCTGTTGACTGTTGTCCACGGTGAAGTTCATTACGATTAAGAGCAAGTGACAGCAGCCCAGGAGGACTGGATTTGAAGCGTTTCTCGGAGCAGAGCCAGGTGTCGGACCTTCTGGGTTGTAACCGTGCGCTCGGGCCGCACCAGGAGTCTCCTGACGTTTATTTAACAGCGTGCCCCTTCCTTTCCAAGCAAGTGCTCCATTTCTACTCACAGTATTTCTTCTGGCTTTTAAAAGAAGAGTCATCTTAGAATTTTCTAGTCTTTTTTACTATGCAGTCTTATAAACACACTGCTGCCCCTTCCACTTTCTCAGTGTGATGACAGTGTCCATCACAGGTGAGCTCCGTGCTCAGCGACAGCCGACACCTGAGCGAGGGTTCTGTTTCCCGAGGACTCAAGGAACCTCGGCTCGGGAAGGCTCCACATGGCCTCGTGTGCACCATCCGGCCCTGCCGAGTCCGCAGATGAGCGCGTGTGGGGCTGAGTCTCCTGGAGGCGGGGAGCAAGGCCCTCAGCAGTCACCCCACCCTGCCTGCTCTTCCCGAAGCACCCTGCCACCCTCTGTCCAGGGGCCTGTGCCTGGCTTAGTCCGCCTCTTTGGTGGTTCTGACCCGTGCTGGTGGCAGTGTCCACCTTGGCTCGTGTGGCCCACACCGCCGCCCTGACAGTGCCAACCCCCCAGGACGCCAGCCGCACCTGGACTTCTCCCCCCGCCCCCGCCCCCCCCACCTTCTGTCCTCATTCACTCCCTAACCTACGTCACATCTTAAGCCTCGCTTCCCATGTTCTGGTTTTGGCAACTCTCCTCCAGGTGTCTGACTTCCACCCTCAGTCCCCTTGGCCACCTCCCTGGTCCCCATCCCCGGGACTGGTCAGCCCCGCCTTTCGCCTCACCTGGCTGCGGTTTGCACACCCAGCTCCTCCCCTGCCTGAGCCTGGTGGGTGGTAGCCTTCGCTCAGACCCGGCCCGGGGCCGCTACCCCGGAACGAGGAGGGCAGGCGGGACCAGTGGTGGTGGGCCGCCGGCCAGCGCTGCCATCTCGTCCCACGACCCTGCAGGTGTACACCGCGCGGTCCGGGCCCGCCTCAGGCCCTCCAGCCCAACTCTCCCGGGACGAGCTGGGCTCTGCGTATGTCGGCCAGCCGCCCCCATGGCCCGTCCCACCCATTCGAGAGCAGCTGGGCTCTTGTCCCTTCAGAGGACCCTCCGTGGAACCCTTTCCCACCTGTGCTCCTCCTGTCTCGTCTCCGCGTCCCTGAGGCAGTTCCTGCGTCTTGCTGGAGTTTCTTATAGAAACATCCTCTCTTGCCTCCTAGCAAACGAGGGTGCAGTGGAGACCCCCCAGGTCCATCTTTAATGCGTCTTTGTTCCGCCTCCCCCCACCTTCCAGGTGCCAGTGTCGCGGCGAGTCCCTGGGCCCCTGGGGGCTGGGGACGGCGGAGCACCCCTGCAGCAGACTTCACAGGCTCTGCAGCCCGTTCCCCCGCTGGACCGGCTGTGCGCCCCTCCCCGTGGGCCGCCACAGCCGGTCCTTACAGGCCTCTCCCGGCAGGCCCTGGGGCTCCTCCTCCTGCACTGTTCAGGCTGCTCGTTTCGTGTTGACGTCAGGGCAGCGGGCCTGTCCATACGCGGGCAGCGTCCCTGTGTCCAGAGCAGCTCCCTGTGCATCTCAGACAGTGCAGAAAGCTCCTTCCTCACTTAGAAACCCAGCTGAGGGCAGCTGCAATGTCCCTTGACACTCTGGAAGCCATTGGTTCAGGTTGCAGGGGGGTCGCTGGTGTCACCAGCCTCTCACTCAGGCTGGAAGAGAGAAGGGACGAGAGGCCGCGAGGGGGGCACTCACGGGCCCTGACCCTGGGGCCAGGGGAGCGCCGGGCCCTCCACAAGCCCTGTGTCGTGAGGCCAAGGCTGTGACAGCTCATGGACCGGGACCGCTGGGGACGAGGGGGTGGGACTCACCACAGCCTGTTCTTGTTTTAATTTGAACACATGTTTAGAAACCGGGATATTTTACCCCCAAAGTCAATATTTCTGGTTTCTCTTAAAATACCAGAATACCTGCAACAGAGAGCCCGTCCTTGCGGGGCAGCAGTCCCCCTGCGGGGACCCGAGACCCAGGAGGCGAGGCCGCCCCATGCTGCTGTCGCACAGCCAGCAGGCCAGGGAAAGGTGGGCGTCTCTGCTTTCTTTTGATGCCTGTTTGTTTCACGGAAGTTTCACCTCCTAACGTTTCTACTGAGGTAGCATTTACATGAGTGAGACAGCTTAGGTGTCCCCTGGATGAGGTTTGACGGGTGCAGACCCCTCAGCCAGCTCCCCTGGGCTCTTTTGTGCCTCCTGACTCCCCTCCCGTAGATCCGCGGGCCTGATCTAGACGTTCTTACAAGTGGAGTCGTGGAATGTGTACGTTTTTGTGTCTGGCGTCTCTTTCGTGACATGTTTTTAAGGAATATCTGTACTGTTTTAATTTCTAGTCTCTCATTGTGATCGGACAGTATGGTGGGAACTCTTTTCAGTTTTTTGAAACTTACAGGTTTTCTCTGACCCCTTATAAGGTAAGTCTTCACGAGTCTTTCAGAGGAACTTGAAGGAGTATTCTTTAGTTTTAAGCTACAAAGTTCAGTGTATGTCAGAACCACCTCATTAATTATATTGTATAGGCTTTCTATTTCATTATTTGAATATTATTCACTTGGACATAGAGAGACATGAATGGAGATTTCCTTTAGTTTCTTTCTATCAACATCTGAGCGTCTTCAGTAATTTCTGCTTTATAAACATTGCTGCCGGCATTTGGTGCATGCGTATTCACACATAATCTCCACGGTGACCTGCGCCCTTCGCATTCTGAGAAGCTGTTCCTTGTCTGCTTGAATGCGTCTTGGCTTGAACTTCATTTTACCTGATTTTAGGGTCATGACGCCTGATTTCCTGCTGCTTGCCTTTGTATCTCTTGTTTACAGCAAGTGTTGAGGATCTTGCTTTGTGATTCATTCTGAAGAGCTTTTTCTTTCAACATGTGACTTCAGGTGCGTTTGGTGTTAGTTCTTAGTGCTTTATAGTGTGCCTGCTGTGTTTTGTTTTTAAAGTAAATCTTTCCCGCATGGTCTGTTCTTGGTTGGGCAGCCTCGGGGCCACCGGCCGGCCTGCCCTGCCCCCCGGGCTCCCACTCCTCCCGCGGTCTCTGTGTGCCGCTGGGGCACCCCCCACCCATGCCCTGTGCTCACCTCTGCTGTCCCGTGGAACGTGTTCAGGACTTACTGCAACTCCTCTGCCACCATCTCCCATCTTCTAGGAACACCCTCAGGGAGAACTCACAGGACAGCATTCCCTGGGTGTTGAAAACTGGCCTTTCCAGTGCTGTCAACAGGAATGTGGCATGAGTTCCTACCTAATTTTAAATTTTCTACTAAACGTATTAAAAAGGTAAAGAGAAACAAGTGAAGTTAACTTTAGTAAATTATTTAACTCAATATTATATAAAACATTATTATTTCAACGTGTAACCACCAATACTTGAAAATTGCTGATTTACGTGAAGTTCCTTTTTTTGGACTGAGTTTTTGAAATTCAGTGTGTGTCTTACACTTAGAGCGTGTCTCAGCGGACCAGCCACCTTTCACAGGCTCAGTGTTGGATGGCCCGGCCTGTACCTGGACAGCAGGCAGGGCTCTGGTGGCCTCAGGATCCTCGGATCCGCGTTCCCTCCCCGCGTCCCTGGGGAGCCTGCCACCCGTGTTGCTGTGCAGAATGCTGCTCTGCTTTCTCTGTGGACCTGCCCTTCTGGCATTTCCTACAAATTGGATCGTGCACCGAGTGGCCTTCAGCGTCCGCCTTCTCTCGCTCAGCGTGCATTTTCAAGGTCGTCCACGTTTTCAAGGTCGTCCTCATCTAGAGCTTCCCTCCTTTTTTAAAAAAAAAATTTATTAGATTTATTTATTTTTGTTTGCGTTGGGTCTTCTTTGCTGCGTGCGGGCTTTCTCTAGTTGTGGCGAGCGGGGGCTGCTCTTGGTTACAGCGCACAGGCTTCTCATTGCGGTGGCTTCTCTCCTTGCGGAGCACGGGCTCTAGGTGCACGGGCTTCAGTAGTTGTGGCACGCGGGCTCAGTAGTTGTGGCACGCGGGCTCAGTAGTTGTGGCTTGTGGGCTCAGTAGTTGTGGCTTGTGGGCTCTAGAGCGCAGACTCAGTAGTTGTGGCACACGGGCTTAGTTGCTCTGCGGCATGTGGGATCCTTCCGGACCAGGGCTCGAACCCGTGTCCCCTGCATTAGCAGGCAGATTCTTAACCACTGTGCCACCAGGGAAGCCCAGAGCTTCCCTCCTTTTTGTGTCCAAGTTGCACTCTGTGTCTGCGTGATCTGTTGATTCCCTCGACGTTGGAGGACATTTGGGGTGTCCCAGATGAGCCTCGTGTTCAGGTCTTGGGTGGGCGTGTTTCCGTCTCTCTCGGGTGCTCCGAGGGCAGGATTGCCGCCCGGTCGTGGCTTCCTACCCTTCGTGCCGCCTCCCTCGCGGCCGCGGGGGCCACCCTCCTCTACCACCAGCTGCTTCCTGCAGCCAGAGGCCTCGGCCCTTCTGCTCAGACCTCCAGGCTCTGCTCAGAGTCAAGGCCGGAGCCCTTCTAGGGGCTCACAAGGCTCTCCCAGCCGGCCCTCCCCAGCCACGCTGGCTGCCTGTTCCTGCCCAGCAAGGCCAGCCCGCCTTGTGTCTGCGGGAACTTGTGTCTGCAGCTTGTCCGCCCCCCCGAGCAGACGCCGGCTCCAGTCCCCAGCGCGGGCTCTGCTCCCCGCCCACCATGGGCCAAACTTGCCCCGCTTAGTAAGATCGCAGAAGGTCCCCACAGCCCCCAGGTCCCTTTCTGGCTCATCACCTAGTGTCTGGGAGGTTCCACCCCTTCTGCTTCTCCTTGTGTCCAGCCGGCTCCCCTCGCCGGGACGAGTGTCTGTCTCCCGTCCGCTGGCTGCTGGGCCCCTCTCCCTGGACGATCGTGTGGCACGTAGCACGGGTGAATGAATGAGCCATGCGTCCCCGAGAGTCAGCAGCAGCAGGGTCTGCTGGAGCCCAGACTGATGATTCGGAAGCTCTGTTCTTTGCTTCCATCAAAGATTGTAACTAGAAGCCTGATGTAAATTTCTTTTGCTGTCTAATTATGAAGGTTTGATGAGTCAAGGCTCCGGTGTTGCCATCCTCGCTTTCTAACTTTCCACGGGCAGTTTGAAAAGGAAGTACCGGAAGAGATAGCCAGGTTGGAGAAGAAGGGGAGTTTCACCCCGCCCCACCCCCCGAAGCCTGCCCGTTTTTTGCCTCGTGAGGCTCAGAAGTCACAGGTGTGACCCTGTTCCCCACCCTCTGGTTTGCGCCGCATGCCCAGGCCTGGCCGGGAGCTCGGCCCTCCTCCGTGGTCCCCAGTTGTTCTTAGATGCTGTCTGTCGCTTCTCCACCACCAGAGCCCTTCGAGCTCCTTTTCCCCTGGGTGTCATTCTCCCAGACAGCTTTCAATCTAGTCGAAGGTTGTGTGATTTTAGAGGCCGAGATGCTTCCGGAACTCCCGTCCCCTTGGTGTGTGTGACTGGGGAGCGGGTTCCTTTGCTCTGGCATTTTGGAGCTTGTTGATAGAACCCAGAAATCAGTAGTGTGGCCTTGGGAATTCCCTGGTGGTCCAGTGGTCAGGACTCCGCACTTCCACTGCCAGGGCCCCGGGTTCGACTCCTGGTAGGGAAACTAAGATCCCGCAAGCCCCATGGTGCGGCCAAGAAAAAAAAGTAGTGTAGCCTCCCACGCGGCTCAGCTGACACCGGCCTCTCTCCTCTTCTGCTTTTGCTTAGTATTGCTTGCACTGTTTGCCTGAAAGCACTTGGGTTTGAGGCGTGACAGGGTGTGGGAAGCAGGCGTACCGGGAGGAGCACTTTGGCTGCATCTGGGACTCAGACCACCTGTCCCTGTGCCCCCGGTGGGCCAGGTGCGGGCGCCAGCCCCGCCTTCCCGTGGTCTCAGGGCGAGTCCACCGTACACGGCGGGCGTGAGAATCGCGTGAGCCCGTTTCTGAAAAGCTGCTCAGCAGCACGTGGTCCTTAGTCAGCCTCCATCCCCTGACTGCTGGCCGGTAGGACTGGGGCGTGGGGCTGGGCTTGCTGCCTGGGAGCCCCTGGCAGTGGGAGCGGCCACCTGACCCTCGCCCGCGGTCCTGTCGCTGGGGCCTTGCCACCTGGCTCCTCCCCATTCAAGGCCTTGCTGTCGTCCTTCACTCTTCAGTGACGGTGGGTCCTTCTGAGGGTCCTTTCCGTCTGGGTAATGGTCTAAAGGAGGCCCACCGGGAGCCACTGGGGCAGACCCTCGGCTTCTCCCGGGAAGCTGAGTCCACAGTCGCGTCTCGCCCGCACCGTGCGCTCTCACGTCTTGCTGGCCCCGAAGCCCCCCGCTCCGCTCCCCGCATCTTCCTTCTGCCCTTCACCTCCATCGCCAGGCCGCCGTGCCAGGGCACGCTCACCCGGCGTGGGGCCTGGCGTTGCCGCTTTCCCAGCCCTCCTCAGAGGCCCCGGGGCCTCTGGGCTCTCCTTGCCCTCCAGGCCCTCTCCTTCTCTTCTCTGTGTCGGGCTGCTGCAGGGCTCCAAAGCTGCATCTGGCAAGGTGACGTTTGCTAATTGCTTGGCCTTTTTCTCCCCCTCTTGACAGGTGGCTGGTGGCGTGTTCAGGGCCCCGCAGGGTGAGCTGCAGTGACTGGGGCCTGCCCCAGTACGGAGTGTGAGTATCCGCACAAAGCTCCCCGGGGACCGCTGGCGGCAGCCGCTGACGCCCTCTTCCTTCCATCCTCAGAGCCCCCCAAAATGAACCCCGTGGTGGAGCCGCTGTCCTGGATGCTGGGCACCTGGCTGTCAGACCCGCCGGGAGCCGGGACCTTCCCGACCCTGCAGCCCTTCCACTACCTGGAGGAGGTGCACATCTCGCACGTGGGCCAGCCCATGCTGAACTTCTCGTGAGTCCGCCCGCCGCGCTGCTCTCTGAGATGAGACAGGTGAACGCCAGGTGGGAAGGTACAGAGGGCACCTGGTGGTCTGTTTCCGAAAGGTGCCCTCTTCCTGCCCTGCACCGGCACCTGAGACACACACTGGATGGAAATGGTACCTTCTTGTGTCTTAGACAACGTGAAGGTGACCACAGAATCTCAGGCTCGGTAATCCAAACGTGGAGATAAGTGCGTGTGCTCAATTAAATCCTTCATCTCCTGCGGTATTCCTGTGTGGAAATCAGTCACCCCAAGATTACTGAAAATAGCGGGCCCGGCTTTCATTTAGTCCTACCCCTGAGCCAGCCGAGGGCTCAGAGAAGCTGGTGTATCGTGGCTCTCAGATTCGTAGCGTGCAGCAAAGCTTTTCCCTGCCACTCCTGAGGAAGCGGGTCGCAGGGCAGGGCGGCTAGGTGGGGGCACCCCGGGGCGTGGGGTGGTGGGGAGGTGGCGGAGGATACATTGTCTCATACCTTTTTGCATTATTCTTGACTGAATGGGTGAAGGGAAAGAATATCCTGCACATAAACAAAAGGTGGAAATTCTGGATAATGCAGAATAACCCCTAATAGAAAGCAGTCTTTTTAAACTATGAGCTGTAACCCATTAGAGACATTTATGACTAGCATTAATTAATTTTCTTTTAATGCTGGTCACTCAGTTTTGTGACTAACATTAAAGAAAAATGAAATAGAATAGAAAATACGTATTTTGATCAATGTCGTGGTCTACGTGTATGTAGTAGAAGTATTTCTCAGCGAGGGGTTGTGGTCGCAAGAGGGCGTGTAAGCCGTAGCCACACCACCAGCCTGTCAGAAGCTCATCGGCAGCGGCCGTAGATTCCCCCACGTCGTGCTGGTGAGACTGTAAGCGTTGGTGTTGAAGTTGTGAGTCGGTGCTCTCGGGTCGAGGGGCAGCTCTTACCACCACCGTGAACTTGCAGCGGTGGCCGGGTGATAAGACGCTGACTCATCGCCTGCTCTGTTCTCCTACCCTATGAATTAACTGGGCTCCTAAGCAAGATAATAGCTCAGAAGAGGGAAGGCCTGGCATTGGCTGGGACTTTACTGTGTGGGTGGGGCTTAGGCCGAGAAGTGTGTGCGGTGCTGGGGCTGAAAAGGCCTTGGTGGGAGGATGGGGAGGGAGGAGAGACGGGGGAGCGGGGGTGCCCGCTCCTGTCATCTCCCGTGCCTCCGCACGGCGCCCTTTACACGTGTCTGTGTTTCCACGCAGTGCTTCACGTTCAGTGGGTGGGACGCTTGCCAAGTGAGGAGGGGGCGGGCCACAGTCTGGCATGTGCTCTGGTGGGCACCTGGTACCTGGGCTTCACCTGTCGCATCACCCGTCCAGGTTCAACGCCTTCCACCCGGACACCCACAAGCCCATGCACAGGGAGTGTGGCTTCATCCGCCTGGAGCCCCACACCAACAAGGTGGCCTTCGTCAGCGCCCAGAACACAGGTACTCCCTCCCCTTGCCGCCTGCCTTCCGCCCACGTGCCCTGCGCGCTGCCAGCAGGTGGGGTGGCATCTGCCCCCCGATGTCTATGTGACCGCAGATGTGGCCCCGTGGGTGCCTTTCAGGGTGGACAGTGTCGGGCCTTTGGACGGCTCAGGGGGAGCTGGAGAGTGGGGGGCCGGCAGGCGGGGGGCTGCGGGAGTGGCTCTGTGGGAACAGGCCGGCTTCAGCTCCGGCCCTCTGCGCTCACATCTGTGCTGTCGCTCAGCTTCCCATGCAGGTGGGGCTCTGGGGGTACCTAGACCAGGGAGCAAAAGTTATGTCTGGAAGTTTGCTTTGCCCCCAGGGGGAATTCATCCTAAAATAGTTAACCAGGTTCATGAATTCGAAATTACTCAACACCCACCTACGTGACCCTTAACCTTGCTCACTGGCTCAAGTGAGCGCTCACTTCCAGGAAGCAGGTGGACAGTCAGGGCCAGCCGAGCTGCCCAGGGTGTTGGCAGCCTGGAAATCGGTGGGCAGCCAGAGGGGCGTCCATTCCCCTGGCCTCGTGTCCCTCCTGTCAGATCGCTGGGGGGAGTGGGAGGGCCAGGGTCAGGGCGACCCCCAGAGATCACCTGCCCTGGCTGCAGGAGGAGTTGTGTCTTTTCCCTCTTGATACCTGGGGGGTCATCGCAGGTGACTGGGCAGTTATTGCCTCGATGGCCGTGACGTTCAGATTGTTTGAGCCCTTGATTGCAAAGGATGGTGGTCAGCGCAGGGCAGCCGGGAGCCCCGGGCAGGCTGTGTGGACTGACGGTGTCCCTTGCAGGCATCGTGGAGGTGGAGGAGGGCGAGGTGAACGGGCAGGAGCTGTGCATCGCGTCCCACTCCATTGCCAGGATCTCCTTCGCCAAGGAGCCCCACGTGGAGCAGGTGAGCCCGGGTGGGACCGCGCGGCACCCCTGCCTTTGCACTCCATCCTGGAGGCCTGGCTGTCTCCTGTCACCTGGTTCTTTCTCGCGCTCACACAGGCTGTGATGTGATTATCTATCCCTGCTCGTGCGCGGTTGGCTGTCCTCAGGTTTGTTGAACAGTTATGTCCCCACCAGCATTGCATGGGGGGGACCTTGTTCCCTACTCCTTGACCAGTGCGGTGTGTTTTCAGGATTTCTGATTTTTTTAATCTGATAAATAAAAGGTGGTATCTCATTGGTGTTTTAAATTTAACTTATGAGTGAGGGGGCATTCTTCGTACTCACTGGTTGTTTGTATTTCTTGTTCTGATACTTGATGTTCAGAGTCATTGCCTGTTTTTCTGCGAGGTGTCATTTTCTTGTTGATTTCTGGGAGATTTTTTATGTTCTGTGGATATCAATCTGTCGTCTACTGTATCTGTGACAACACCGCCATCCGGTGACTTAGGTTAGCCTGATTGACGATGTCTTCTACCCACAGGCGGTACATCTTTCTCTAGTTGCCTCTCGGGGTCTTTTCCTAAATGCCGTACGAATTTGGGCTCTTGCTCAGGAAGATGTCTTCTGCTCCAAAAGGATAAAATTATTCTTCCATTTTCTTGTGCTGTCACAGCTTTCCTTTTTTACGCGTAGACTGTTAGTCTCTCTTACTTTTATTTTCACGTGATGGGCGCCAGAGACCCCGCAGGTAGCCGCGCACAGCAGCACGGGGGTGCGCTGCAGGGATTTCGGATCTTGTTCGGTGTATTTCAGTAGATACCAAAGTTGGTTTCTTTATGGCGTCAACCGCAGAGGCCTTGGACACTCCATGGTGAAGTCTTAAGTGCTTTGTGGTTCTTGTTGCCACTCTGTAGCCCTGCCCTGCAGCAGCGCACACCCTGTCCCGGGCTGGGCCTTGAACTTAGGCCGTCCTGGTGGCTACCGAGTGGCGTTGCAGTGAGGTGTTAATTACCTTTTCCCAGTGATGAGTGATGTGGCTCAGCCTTTCAACATGCTTATGTGCCGTTGTATTGTTTGTTTCATGACGTGAGCGTTCAAATCCTTTGTCCTTTTTCTCCAGCAGCTTGTTTGCCTTATCTTGGAGCTGTAAGAGTTTGTTACGTATTCTGGACACAAGTCCTTTATCAGGTAGTCGTGTTGATAAGACTGTGCTCTCAACTTAAAACTTACCATTTCATTGCTTTAACAAAATGTTTTACTTTTGATGAAGTTCTGTTATCAGTTTTTTCTCTTACAGTTTGTGCTTTTTGTGCCCTGTCTTAACATTTTTTGCCTAACACACACTTTCACCTGCATTTTCTTCAAGAATTTTTACAGTGTCTCCTTTTACTTTAAGGTTTATTATTTGGGAATTTATATTTTTGTATGGTGTGAAGTAGGGGTCAAGATGCTTTCATTTTTTCCTAGATAGATATCCAGTTGTGCCAGCACTATTTTCTTTATTTTTATTTTATTTTATTTTTTTACAATTTTATTTATTTTTGGCTGCGTTGGGTCTTTGTTGCTGCTCATGGGCTTTCTCTAGTTGTGGCAAGCGGGGGCTACTCTTCGTTGCAGTACGCAGACTTCTCCTTGTGGTGGCTTCTCTTGTTGTGGAGCACGGGCTCTAGGCGCACAGGCTTTAATAGTTGCGGCACGTGGGCTCAGTAGTTGTGGCTCGCGGGCTCTAGAGCACAGGCTCAGTAATTGTGGCACACGGGCTTAGTTGCTTCACGGCACGTGATCTTCCTGGACCAGGGACCGAATCCGTGTCCCCTGCATTGGCAGGCGGATTCTTATCCACTGTGCCACCAGTGAAGTCGCCCAGCACCATTTTTTAAAAAGAAAATTATCCTTAATTTGTTGAAGTATGTAGGTGGCTTTATTGAAAATCAACTCATTATATTTATGTGGCTCTTTTCCTGGACTCTGTTCTATCCCATTGATCTCTAAGCTGTCTTTACAGCAGTACCACGCTGTCTTGATTGCGATAGCTTTGTATTAATCCTTGAAATCGGGTAATATAAGTTACCCAATTTTTTTCTTTTTCTTTTTCCAAAATTGGCTATCCAGGATCTTTCTCATTTCCATATGAATTTCAGAATCAGCTTGTGAATTTCTAGAAAAAATTTTACTGGGATTGCTTGAGTTTCTAGGTGAACGTGGGGAACTGCCATCTTCAGCAAACTTAGTCTTGTGATCAGTATCAGGTAAATGTCTACATTTATTTAGGTTTTTTCCACCCTAAATTGTTTTGCAGTTTTCAATGTACAAGCCGTACACATATTTTGTTAAATTTTTCCTAATTTCATGGTTTTAGATGCTATTATAAGTGATTTTTTAAATTTTTCCTATTATTTGTTTGTAGTATATGGAAATAAAATTGATATTTGTAGATTGATCTTATATAACCTTCTTAAATTCACTTATTTATTTTAGTAGTTTTTTAACAGATTCCTTAGGATTTTCTGCATAGACAATCATATCATTTGCTATTATAGACAGTACCTTTTCCATTCTGATGCCTTTTATTTCTTTTCCTGCATTAACTGCACTGGATAGGACCACCAGTATAGTATTCAGTAAAAGTAGTGGGAATAGACGTTGGTACCTTGTTCTCTGTCTTAGGAGCAGATGTTCAGTCTTTCACCACTGGGTGTGATGTTAGCTTGCTAGTTTTTTTTTATTGAAGTATAATTGATTTACAATATTGTGTTAGTTTCTGATGTACAGCAAAGTGGTTCGGTTATGCATATGTATGTGTATATTCTTTTTTTTATTCTTTTCAGTTATAGTTTATTGTAATATATTGAATATAGGTCCCTGTGCTATACAGTAAATCCTTGTTGTTTATTATATATGGTTGTATGGCTAGTTTTAAAAAATCATAAATGGGTATTAAGTTCTGACAGATGCTCATGATGAATTACAGTAATAGGTTTTCTGATGTTGAGCCAACCATGCATTCTTCAGATAAACCCCTTTTGATTGTGATGATCTGTCATTTTTTATATTACCGGATTTATGTATTACTGAAATACGTAAATTGGAAAATTTTTGTGTCTTATTATTTATTTTATTCTAATCATTCCAGGTTTAATTTCTTCCTCTTTGTTTTGTTTTTTGTTTGTTTGTTTGTTTGGTTTGTGGGGGTTGCTTCTTAAAGGAAAAATTTGGATCATTGATATTTAACCCTTTTTAAAAATAAATTTCTTTCTTTCTTTATTTATTGTTGGCTGTGTTGGGTCTTCGTTGCTGCGCGCAGGCTTTCTCTAGTTGGGGCGAGCAGGGGCTACTCTTCATTGCGGTGCGCAGGCTTCTCATTGTGGTGGCTTCTCTTGTTGCGGAGCACGGGCTCTAGGCGCATGGGCTTCAGTAGTTGTGGTGCAAGGGCTCAGTAGTTGTGGCTCTCAGACTCCAGAGCGCAGGCTCAGTAATTGTGGCGCACAGGCTTAGTTGCTCTGTGGCATGTGGGATCTTCCCGGACCAGGGATCGAACCCGTGTCCCCTGCATTGGCAGGCGATTCTTAACCACTGCACCACCAGGGAAGTCCTTAACCCATTTTTATTATTTTTATCCTCACTCAAAATATTTTATTTCTCCAATGATTTTGTTTCCTTGAACAGGATTATTTAGAAGAATGTTACTTATTTTCCAACTATTGGAGGACTTTCTTTCTGATTTCTAATTCAATTCTATAAAACCCAGAGAACGTGGTCTGTTTGAAAGTTATTCTATGCCCCGTATATGATCTAACTTGGTGAATATTTCATATGCACTCAGAATGAATAAGTATTTGACAATTGTTGGCTGTAGTGGACTGAAAATGCCAGTTAGGTCAAACTGATTGATAATGTCATCAGATTTTCTATATACTAGAGGATTTGGGGGTGGGGGGGTTCTTCGTTGTATCTAATTACTGAGAGGTATTAAAATCTCCAGTTATGACTGAAGATATTTCAGTTCTTTTCTTTGGTTCCATCTTTGCTTCATAATTTTGAAGCTCTGTAATTTAGATGCATACAGATGATATATGTATTATATTTATGAAATGTCCTTTATAGCTTGTAATACTATACCTGGAAATCTGCTTTGTCTGATACTAATGTAACCGCATCTGCTTTCTTATGCTTATCATTTATACAGTATATCTTTTTTCCTACCCTTTTCACATTCAAATTGTGTCTTTATACTTACAGTACATTTCTTACAGAGTCTTGCTTTTTTTCTCTAGTCAGAAAATTCTGTATGTTAATTGGAGTATTTGGTTCATTTATGTTTAACATAAGTATTTGTATGGGTGGTTGTACATCCACCTTCTTGATTTGTCTGCTTCTTTCTTGGCTTTGTTCCTCTTTTGTTCCTTCAGTATGTTTTCTTGGGTTAACTAAGTATTTTTAGCATTCTGTTTTATTTCTTCTATTAGCTTAACTATCTTTTTTTTAATAGTTAACTTAAGGCTAACAATATGCATGCTAAATTTATCAAAGTCTGTTTATAATCAGTGATACACTGTTACATTTCCCACTTCACGTGTGTGTTAATCTTACAGCTGTGTAGAATTACATTTATCCTCCTTTTGTGCTGTTGTCATCATACCTTTTACATATAAAAAGTATCCACATACATTATAAACCTTCACACTAGGATTTTTGCTTTAAATAATCGGTTGACTTTCAAAGAAATTACAGTGGGGGGTGCAGGGGAGTAATCTCTTATAGTTACCCACTTAGTTTCTCTTTGTGTTGCTCTTTTCTCCTTCTGTAGAGTTTCCTGTGGTATCATTTCCCTTCATTCTAAACCTGCATTAGTGGCATTTCTTGTAGTATAGGTCTGGCAATATTTCTTTTGAGTTTATTTCACCCCCAACTTTTTTTTCTTCTTCAGTATTTTTTATTGTGGAAAAATAGATACATAAAACTTAATTATCTTAACCATTTTTAAGGTTACACTTAAATATATTCACATTGTTAATCATCTCCAGAACACATTCACCTTGCAAAACTGAAACTCGGGCCCACTAAACAGTAGCTCCCTGTCCTCTCCTCCCCTGACCCCCTGGCAGCCACTTCTCTACTTTCCATCTCTCTGATTTTGACCTCTTAGGTACCTCACATCAGTGGAATCATACAGTTATTTTTCTTTTTGCATCTGGCTTATTTCACTGAGCACAATGTCCTCAAGGTTCATCCATGTTGTAGCCTGGGTCAGAATTTCCCTCCTTTTTAAGGCTCAGTAGTATTCCAGTGTATGGATGGACCACATTTGCTTTTCCATTCATCCATCAATGGATAACTGAGTTGCTTCCACCTTTTAGCTATTGTGAATGAAGCTGCTGTGAACATGGGTGTACAGATATCTCTTCAAGACCTGCTTTCAGTTCTTTGGGGTGTATACCCAGAAGAGGAATTGCTGGGTCACGTGGTTAATTTTATTTTTAATTTTTTGAGGACCCGCCACTTTACCTGCACCGTTTTACATTCCCATCAACAGTGCACAATCACTTTACCTGCACCATTTTACATTCCCATCAACAGTGCACAGGGGTTCCAATTTATCTGCATTCTCATCATTTGCTGTTTTCTGGTTTTTTGATATCACTCATCCTAATGGGTGTGAGGTGGTATCTCATTGTAGTTTTGATTTGCATTTCCCTAAATGATAGCGATATTGAGCAACTTTTCATGTGCTTCTTGGCCATTTGTATATCATTTTTGTAAAAATGTCTATTCAAATCCTTTGCCCATTTTTGAATTGGGTTGTTTGTTTTTTGTTTTTGCTGTTGTTGAATTTTAGGAGTTCTCTGTTATTCTGTTTATGAATCCCTTATCAGATATATGATCGGCAAATATTTCTCTTATTTTGTGGGTTGTATTTTTTCTCTGTAAATAGTATCTTTTGATGCACAAAAGTTTTTAATTTTCATGAATTACAGTTTGTCTGCTTTTTCTTCATTGGTTATAAATTGGTATCCAGGAAAGCATTGCCAAATCCGATGTCATTACACTTTCCCTATGTTTTCTTCTAAGAGTTTTTATAGTTTTAGCTCTTACCTTCAAGGCTGTGATTCGTTTTGAGGGGTTTTTTTGTTCACTCGTTTTTTGTATTAATGTTAGGTAAGGGTACGGTCTCATTCTTTGGCGAGGGGATATCCAGTTTTTCCAGCACCATTTATTGAAAAGGCTGTCCTTTCCTCATTGAATGGTCTTGGCAACATGGTTGAAAATCATTTGATAACATATGCAAGGATTTATTTCTGGGCTCTCAAAACTGTTCCATTGGTCTATATGTCTGTTTTTATGCCAGTGTCACGCTGTTTTGGTCACTGTCATTCTGTAGTAAGTTTTGAAATCTGTTGAGAGTCCCTTGAGATGCCATATGAATTTTAGGATGGATTTTTCTATTTCTACAAAACATATCATTGGCATTTAGATTTGAATTTTGTTAATTCTGTAGGTCTCTTTGGGTAGTATTTGTTTCTTAATGATATTAAGTCTTCCAATCCATGAACATGGGATGTGTTTCCATTTATTTATGTCTTCTTTAATTTCTTTCTGGAATGTTTTGTATTGGGTTGGCCAAAATGTTCGTTCATTTTTTTCCTTAAGAGGGCTCTACTAGCACTTAGTTGTCTTTAACTTCATTCAAAACAATTTTGTTAGATTGTGCGTGACAGCTGTCATACCAGCGTGCATTTATAAAAAGACTTATTGGGACTTCCCTGGTGGCACAGTGGTTAAGAATCCGCCTGCCAATGCAGGGTACGTGGGTTCGAGCCCTGACCTGGGAAGATCCCACATACTGTGGAGCAACTAAACCTGTGCACCACAACTACTGAGCCTGCCCTCTAGAGCCTGCGAGCCACAACTACTGAGCCTGCGTGCCACAACTACTGAAGCCTGTGTGCCTAGAGCCCGTGCTCTGCAACAAGAGAAGCCACTGCAATGAGAAGCCTGCACACCGCAACGAAGAGTAGCCCCCGCTCGCCACAACTAGAGGAAAGCCCGAGCGCAGCAACAAAGACCCAATGCAGCCAAATAAATAAATAAGTAAATACTTATCAAAATTGGTGAATTTTTGTATAGCCATTTTAATATCGAAGATGGAAGAAAAAAGCAACATTTTGAGCATATTATGCTTTATTATTTCAAGAAAGGTAAAAATGCAACCGAAATGCAAAAAAAGGATTTGTGCCATATATGGAGAAGGTGCTGTGACTGATCAAACGTGTCAAAAGTGGTTTGCAAAGTTTCACGCTGGAGATTTCTCGCTGGACAATGCTGCACAGTCGGGTAGACCAGTTGAAGTTGATGGTGATCAAATCGAGACATTAATTAGGAACAATCAGCGTTATACCACGCGGGAGATAGCCGACATACTCAAAATATCCAAATCAAGCGCTGAAAATCATTTGCACCAGCGTGGTTATGTTCATCACTTTGATGTTTGGGTTCCACGTAAGTTAAGCAAAAAAAAACCTTCTTGACCGTGTTTCCACGTGTGATTCTCTACTTAAATGTAATGAAAGTGTTCCGTTTTTAAAACAAATTGTGACAGGTGATGAAAAGTGGATACTGTACAATAATGTGGAAGGGAAGAGATCATGGGGCAAGGGAAATAAACGACCACCAACCACACCAAAGTCCGGTCTGAAGGTGATGTTGTGTATATGGTGGTACTGGAAGGGAGTCCCTGTATTATGAGCTCCTTCTGGAAAACCAGACGATTCATTCCAACAAGTACTACTGCCAATTAGACCAACTGAAAGCAGCACTCAACAAAAAGTGTCCAGAATTAGTCAACAGAAAATGCATAATCTTCCATCAGGATGATGCAAGACCGCATGTTTCTTTGATGACCAGGCAAAAACTGTTACATCTTGGCTGGGAAGTTCTGATTCATCCATCGTATTCACCAGACATTGTACCTTCGGATTTCCATTTATTTAGGTCTTCACAAAATTCTCTTAATGGAAAAAATTTCAATTCCCTTGAAGACTGTAAAAGCACCTGGAACAGTCCTTTGCTCAAAAAGGTAAAAAGTTTTGGGAAGGTGAGATTATGAAGGTGCCTGAAAAATGGCAGAAGGTAGTGGAACAAAAGGGTGAAAACGTCGTTCAATAAAGTTCTTGGTAAAAATGAAAAATGTGTCTTTTATTTTTACTTAAACACCGAAGGCACTTTTTGGCCAGCCCAGTATATGTGAAATTTTAAAAAAAGAAAGAAAACTCACAGAAACAGAGTAGAATGCTGGTTACGGGGGCTCAGGTGGGGGAAATGGGCAGGTGTTGCTCAGTGGGTGTGAACGTCCAGGTGTAAGATGGACAGTGCGGCACTAGAGTTGACAGGGCTCTGTTGTATTAGTGAAATTTGCTAAGAGGAAAAAGACATAACTGTGAGGTGATGGATGTATTAACTGACCTTATTGCGGTAAACATTTCGCCATATACACATGTATCAAATCATCATGTTTCAACTTAAACCCATACTGTGTTACATGTCAGTTATATCTCAATAAAGCAGGGGGCAAAGGAGGGGAAAGGAGCCGGTATTGGCAGCATGCAGCCTGCACCTGTTCTAATTCTTTTTTTTTCTAACTGGAGTAGAGTTGCTGTACCATGTCGTGTTCGCTTCTGCTGTACAGTGAAGTGAGTCAGCGGTACATATACATACATCCCCTCCCCCTTGCAAGTCAGTGAGAGAAACGTGAGGCCTGCACTGTCTGTAATTCTCCAACAGTGTCCTGATGTCCTTGTTTATCAAACTCAGCCCCTTTCTTCGTGACTCAGCCCCCTCCTTGATGCCTCAAGTGTTGTATGGGGTGGCTTCTCGGTTTTTTTATTTTAGGACCTAAAACAAAGTCAAATCCATCTTACTCTCTCCTGGCCTTTCCTTCTCCACCTTTTCCCTACTGGAAAAGACATAACAGGAACAAGAAAAAAAAAACAGTTTGAGAAATCATTAAAACATCAAGAAGTTCTCACATCAAGCTTCTCTCTGCAGTAATATTCCTCTTTGGTCTGTGCAGTCGAGGAAAAGTGAGCACACCTGGCTAAAGTAAGAACTCGTGTTGTTGTCAAGATGGCCTCTGTCCCTGTGTTCAGAGGCTCCTTGGCCTCCTAACCTGCCTTTGCCGTGGGAGTTGGGCCCCAGCTGTGCGGGCTTCTCTCCAGAATGCGGCCCCCGCAGCTTCCGCTTACCCAGTGGCCCCGACAGGCTCCGCGTTGACGGTTTAAAGGCAATCAGTTGCTTCCAGCCCCACCTTGTTTACGCCTGTTTAAACGAGGGTCAGTCTGCAGCTCAGGTGGATTCTCATCCTCAGGGTAGACGTGGCGTGACCTCGGGATCACTGCCAGCAGAGGCCGTGGGTGCCGCGAGAGGTCTGGTTCTGAGCCTGAGCGATGCCATCTACGACCTGCCTCAACTTTAAGTTCTTCCAAATAACTTTCATTTGAAGAGGAAAATAGCACAAGAAATTTCATCCAAGAGGCCGCCAAGCCCAGAGGAACCTAACAGGTGGTTCCCGGGCACGGGGGCACGCTGCAGGAGCCGTGTCGTCGCTGAGGGCACCACGCTGGACACAGCCCCGAGCGTGTGCTGCGGCGGCCGGGCAGCCCTCACACAGCCTCTCGCTGGGACCTGCGGAGGTCGTGGGGGACCAGCGTCTCCGCCGTGGGGTCTCCCCCGTGACCGTCTCCCGCCTTCTGCTGCCCTGCGTCTTGCCACCCGGTGGCTGTTACCGGATGTTCACGGACTTCGGTACGAAGAGGCAGAGCCGAAGGCCGAGGGAGAGGCGGCCCTCGGTTCAGCGCGCGGTGAAATGGGCTGCGTCCTCGCGGCGTGGCCAGCAGCAGCGCGGAGGCGGCACGGGGGGTGCAGGGCCGCACCGGAAGCCAGGTCGTCCGTCCTCAGGGGCGGCTTTTCGGGGGTGACCGCAGCCTCGGCCCGTCGGGCGGGCTCCGTGTGAGAGATACGCAGTGTCTCCCCTGTAACGTGGAAAGGCTCACGGGGCGCGGGGGGCCCGCCGTCGGGTCCCCGGGGAGGCATTTCCCTTGCCCCCGCCCGCGCTGCCCCGGCACGTGTGGCGCCGGGCGTCCGGCGTGAGGGCGAGAGCCCGTGTCCCGCGTCGGCGGTGGGGCGTCCGGGGAGCGGGCCCCCCAAGGGCCGCGGGCTCTGAGTCCAGGCGGCCGCTGTCCTGCGGAAGCTGAGCGCGTGGCCCGTGGCGCGGGCAACGCGGGCTTTGTTTCTCTCTGCTGCACTTCTGCTTCCTCTGCACAGTGGTCTCAAGGGTAAGAGCCTTGACTTTGTTTTTCAATTAAATTCCAGAACAAAGGCTGTGGAGTTGAAGAAGCGAGCCCAGTGTGAGAATGTTGGCCCGCTTGCCGCCTCGTCTGGGGCTGTGCCCCCCCCCACCCTGTCCTGCTCTCTGCAGCCCTCTCCCGTCCTCAGCGGTTACCGTGGCGAGGACAGCGCGTTGACCTTTGACACCTGTGGACGGTGGCAAGGACCTTAGGACAGGGCCGCTCGGACCACCACGCGGGGTGGTCCCTGGGGCTCAGGGTGGCAATTCTGAGGCACCGGGTCTGGGGCGGAGCCTGAGACCCTGCATTTCCAGCAGCCGCCCAGGTGGGGCTGGTGCCCGGAGCCCACCGAGTAGCAGGGACGTGGGACGCTGACTCTGTGTCCGCCTCCCGCCTCTGCGTCTGCCGTCCCGTGTGGTAGCTACGCATGCGCACGAGACCCCACGAGGCTGGATACGTGACAGCTCACCCTCACTTCCAGCCTCGGGTTCCTCACGGTTTTCCACGCGTTCACCCCTCCTGCTGCTCTTCCTTCGTTCCTGCATCTCTGCTTCCACCCTTTTCCTTAAAACCTGAAGAACTTCCTCTAGTGTTTTGTGTAAAGAAGGGGAGTCCTGCTGGCGGTGAATTCTCTGTGAATTTTTTGTCTAAAAATGTCTTTATTTTGCCTTCACTTTTGAAAGGTATTTTCACTGCAGCCAGATTGCCAGGGGGACAGTTATTTTCATTGCTTTGAAGGTGTCCTTCCATTGTCTTCTAGTTTCCATCCCTTCTGTTGAATTTCTTGAATTCTAGACATCGCGTGTGAAAACCGTGGGTGACTTGAGGCCTTGTTTGATGTTGTCTCCCACCAAAGGGCAGTTCTTGCACTTCTGCTGGTTTGTTCAGGAAGGGCAGATCCTGTCCACAGAGACAGCACTACTTTGAAACTGGACTTCCCAGTCTGTTTCTGGGGAACTCTTACTCCTGGGGTGTGGCCCTGAGGGGGTCCTGACCGACAGCCGGGCGGTTTTCCGCGACCCCTCCTTCTAGACGCCTCCTTCTAGCGGTTCCAGGGGGTGCCCCGTGCCGTGCAGCCCCGTGGGTCGGGCGCACCCACCCGGCTCGCCAGCCTCTGGGTGGCCTCTGAGAGGGGACGGCTGCTCTGAGCTGGGTCTCTCCCCTGCACGCACTTCCCCCTGAGGCCTTGGCCTTGCAGCCTGGCTGCTTTAAACAGGCTCTGGAATCTGGCTTTCCTCTCTTCCTGCCCGACGGTCGCTGGGGCCTGGCCAGCACGGGTTCTGGCGCTCGTGGGCCCCCACCCCTGCCAGTTCTGGCGCCAGGTAGCCAGCCCTGGAGGCGGCTTCCACAGTCGTCGGGCTTTCACCCTCTGCTCACAGACATTCCAGGCAAACCCGTTTTCTCATCGGGGGCTCGGATGCTGCACATCTGTGTTCCTGTTAGAAACAGCTGCCGTAATTGGCCCTGATGAATCGGGGGTTCCAAAAGTGCTGGTACCGAGTCTTCTGAGAACACATCTGACATCAGTTCAAGCTGTGTGGAGAGGGACGCGCCGGACAGTCGGCCCCTAGTCAGACGGCGAGACTGACGCCCGTGCTCACCTCGGTCTTTTGGGAACAGCTGAGCGGCAGGGAGAGGGCGCGGGCCAGGGCTCAGGACGCCTGTCACGGCTGCCGGCCGAGTGTCTGGCACCCCCTGGCGGGGACACTGCCTGGCTCACAAGCCCCTGACCACTGAGGTGAAACGTTGCAGCTGCCGCGGGAGCGTGTGGCCTGTGGTGGCACCTCAGAGGTTGTTGAATCTTTGGAAGGTAAAATTAAGGTGTTTTGTATTTGTTTTGTTCTGCTCAGATTACCCGAAAATTCAGGCTGAATTCCGAAGGCAAACTTGAACAGACGGTCTCCATGGCAACCACTACGCAGCCCCTGACTCAGCATCTGCACGTCACCTACAAGAAGGTGACCCCATGACCCCAGGTAGAGCTGAGTCCTGGCGGGGCCGGCCTGTGTGGTGACACTTCGGCTTCTCAGCAGACGCCGCAGCAGGTGTGGGTGTGGGCACAGGTCACCATGGGTTCAAGGGTGTTGCCACGTGTTCCTGTAATGGCACAGAAAAACCAAATAAAAGGCCTTTATTTTTATGGCTGAGCATTTTGAATATTATCACTTGCGTAGACTACGTTTCTTTCATCTGCTGGTGACTATTTGTTTTCAGAGTCGTTTCCCTAAAAAATTAAAAAGAGGTGACTCTCCTTTCCTTCGTGCAATTTTGACAAGATCTGAAAGTATTTATAAATATACAGTAGTCAGTAACAAGGTGAAGACAAAGGTAGGACAAAAAGGATTGCAGTTAATTTTCCTTTATTTTTAAAGAGCTGAGAGTATAAGGACCTCATTTCCATATGGACGAAGGGTGTTCCCAAGGCAAGAGGATAGTAGTGAATTTATCATCATTCTGTAAATTTGATTTATTCTCGGCAATATAATATCACCTTCATTTGTTTGTTTACGATGGAAGTTTCCAGACATACACTGACCCCTGGACCTCACCCCGTTCCAGCTCCTGCCAGCGTGTGGCCACACCGGTGCTTCCGTCTGCTCTTGCCCCCTTTTTGTGGCTGGAGCGTCTTAAAGCGAATTCCACACACAGTGTCACTTCTCTGGAACACTTCAGCATGTGTGTAAAAGCAAAACAGCGCCTTTCTCCTTTCCGGAGCACAGCACGGTATCAGGAGCCTCACCAGGAACGTAGACACGGGGTGAAAGGAGGCCGCGCTCAAGAGCAGGGGTCAGTGTCTGCAGCCATACATCCCCTTGTCACACACCCTGGGGACAAAAGGCACCACCGCGGGGGTTGTCAGTACCTGGGAGCGCAGAGGAGGGACCGGGGCTGGTGCTGAACCCTCAGAGGAGTGTGGCCGGAGCGTGAGGAAGGCGGCCGGCCCCCTGCGTGCAGGGTGGACGTGGTGGCCGGGCTGGGCTCGCCGAGAGAGTCAGGTCAGCAGAGACTCAGGCACAGTTCGTCCCTCCAGCTGCGAACCTGGGAAACCGGACAAGTTACTTGCCTCCGAAAGTCAAGGACAGGAGAGGAGTGGATGGACACTCCCTTTCCAAAAGGGAGAAATAGGAAAGAAGAAGGCGTGACAGGTCCTGAGCAAGTCCAAAACCTTAAGGCTTAAGAGGAACGATCCTCTGTGGCTCCGTGTCTGTCCTCCGGGCCCCCCTGGGGTGGTCCTGCCCTCCCCCCACCCCGCCCCAGCTTTGCCGGGTGCAGCCATCACCACAGTTCTCAGGGGTTGGAGTCATGTGCCTGCGGCTCTCCCCAGGTTCTACCCACCCGGGGTCGCCCTAACGGGGGCTCTGCACCCCTTGCAGGGTGTGGGTCTCTGCCTGGGTCATGAACCTGAGGCTCCAGGTGGCTCCATCCTTCAAAACTGAGGGAAGGTAGCAAGGCCTCCAGGGCTTTTGCATTCTGCATGCTGGCAGAGATGGTACCTTGTGGAAGCCAAACACCGATTCCAGCCAAGTTTGCAGCTGTGCCCTCCGGGGGGGGCCGCCACGTCTGCTGTGGCACAGGAATGTGGGGAGCAGAGCCTTATCCTCTGGGCCTTGGATGGAAGGGTCACCCCCACAATCTCTGAAATGCCTTTGAAGACATTTTTCCATTGTGTGGACTTTAGGCTTCTGTTTAGGTGGCTGCCTGGTCTCCCATTGTGTGGGTAACTAGCTCGTGACTGATCGGTACTAACCTCCGTGTCAGGTCCTCCCACGCGTCCTGATCTGTCTCAACAAGCTTTCTTACTACTTTCAATATCAATAGACTGAGGATTTTCTACATTTTTAAGGTCGGCTTCCTTTTTGGTTAACAATTCTGTCCTTAAGTCTTCTTGCATTTTACTCTTAAGTATTCAAGAGGAACAAGGCCCCTCATGCTTCAACACTTTCACTTTGCTTGGAAATTTCCAGGCAAATAACCAATTTCATTGCTCACAAGTTCTACCGTCCACAAAACTAGGACACACAGTTCAGCCAAGCTCTTTGTCCCTTTTTAAGAAAGATTGCCTTTCCTCCAGTTTCCAATGACCTCCATTTCCATCTGAGATCTCAGCAGACTGGCCTTTACACCTGTGAAAATTAGTAAAGGGAAAGCTCTCGAAACTGGAGTGGGGAGGGAATTCCCTGGTGGTCCAGTGGTTAGGACTCTGAGGTCTCACTGCCAAGGGCCTGGGTTCAATCCCTGGTCGAGGAACTAAGATCCCACAAGCGATGCAGCACGGCCAAAAACAAAAAACAAAAAATAATGGAGTGGGGAGGGCACAAGAGGGAGCGCTCACCAGCTCCACTGGATGTCAGCACAGATCCCAACAGGAGGAGACCACCTGGCCTCTTAGGCCAGAAGCCCTTTACCACCATCAGGAGGAAGGAAGATTTTCTCCCTGCCTGGCAACAGCCCAGCCAATGAAAAGCCACCACACTTTAGACCCCCATTTTCCTCCAATGGACTTTTTTGCTTATAACAGCCCCTCCCACCTTACCTTCTCCTCTATAAAAGAGTTTCCTCTCCTTTGTCCTACTGGACTTGCCTGTGGACTTGTGCCACATTTACCTGTCCTGAAACACAAATCTTTGCTGCTCCATAATAAACCCATTTTGTTGGTAAAAACTGGCTGTTTTATTGTTTTAGATGAACACATCCCATATATCTACCAACATTTTGTTCAGGATTACTTAGGTATTCTCTAAGAACACTGAAGCTTTCTCCACAGCTCTCTTTTCTTCCTGGGTCACCAGAATTGCCCTGAACAGTCCATTCACAGCAGTGGAGGCTTTTTCTAACATTCATCTTAAAACTCTTCCAACCTCTAATTTCCAAAGCCACTTCCACATTTTTAGATACTTGTTACTTCTTGGTAACAACTTTCTGACTTAGTCGTTCAGGCTGCTATAACAAAAATAACCATCCACTGGGTGGCTTGTAAACAACCGAAATTTACTTGTCCCGGTTCTAGAGGCTGGAAGCCCAAGATCAGGTTGCTGGCTGATTAGGTGGCAAGGGCTACTTGCTTATGGACGGCCGTCTCCACTGTGACCTCACATGCAGAAAGGCTGAGCTAGCTCTCTGGAGTCTGCGTTATGCAGGCACTCGTTCCAATCATGAGGGTGGAGCCTGTATGACCTAGTCACCTCCCAAAGGCCCCACCTTCTCCTACCATCACTTTGGGGGTTAGGATTTCAACATACGAATTTGAGGGAAAACACATTCAGACCATAGCTCCAAGGGAACCTGGAGGATGGGACCAGAGCTGTCTCTGCTGCTGGAATGAGGCTGAGAGGAGCTGGGAGCATCAAGGAAGCCCCACTCTCTCCCTCCTGCATCCCAGGCTGCTGCCTGCTCACAGCTGGAAGTGGGCTAGGAGGGCAGCACCCAGAGCGGAGCAGGAAGGGTGGGGCTGAGAGCTGAGAGATGAAAAGCAAATAACTGACATGGTCACCTGGTCCTCCTCTTCCTCCCCCCGCCCCCCATGCCACTGATTGCTGGGAAGCTGGGAGGCGTCCCCAGTCTGGATCCTGGGTTCCTCTGGGCTCCTCGCGGTGTCCGAATTGTTCCTCTAACCCCTCTGTTTGCTGTAGTCTGGAGGTTGGATCACACTTCCTAAGGGCTGTCCGGGTCTTCCTGTGCGGCATCTGCCTGTCTCACGTGGCTGATGCTAAACTTAACAGGCTCAGACAGTGCAGCCTGCCCTCTTTATTTTCAGCGTCTATCAACCGGCCCGCCCGTGGGTGACCCCCGCCTGAACCAGCTCCCCCATCAGAGCTGCCGAAGGGCCGTCTTCTAAGCCTGTCCTGCATTCAGTGGCGGAATTCTCCGAAGATCTTCCATCCATCCAATTAGGCTCAGTTTGGTTCCTCTGAAATAAGTTCACACCAGAAAGCCAGCAGAAACGCTCCTCTCTTCCCCTTTGATCATCGGGTTTTAGAACAAGTGTGCCAGGGACAACGGTGCTGGCCGCCCAACCAGCCTTCTCACACCACACACCCCCCCCACCGCCCCTCCTGCTTCTGTTATGAACCCAGTACTTTTTGTATGTTCGATATGAGCTAGGCAAGTCCAGTCTTTTTCTTTGACAGATGGGAGGGGCCCACGTGATGTGATAGTTGGCTGGATGGAGCCCCTCAAGCCCCTGATGGCCTCTGTGCCCACTTCCTGCCTCAGAACCTCCTTCTCTCCAGTGGGGGTGGGACTGAGAGGCCCCGGGCAGAACTGGAAAATCCCTTTATAAATTATTTTCTCACTTATTTCCACTTTACTATTTGAGATCTCATTGCAGAGATCACAACCCTTCACTCTCAACTCCTTTAGCATGGGATACATGCATTTTTTAAGAAAGAAAAAAAATTGTGCATCCACACTTAGGTTTCCAATTCAAATTTTAAGATTATAAAATTTTTTACTTAAATTCTTTGATTTTACCTCTTTTAAGATGAAAATCCTGTTTATCATTATTTGCTTTCTCCTACAGGATACGTATGATTATTTGAGAATAATAATATTGTTATTAACAATGACTACTGATTGAAGTTTGAATTTTTTGCTGTTTTTACAGCTTTCTCATTGAAGATGTAAAGTTAAAATATAGTTGGAATAATTGATTCTCTGGGTGCTTATGTCACCAACTTGATAGAGAAACTCATTTGTTTAATTTTTAAAAATTGACTGTTTTCTTAAGTTAGCTTTGCTTATGCAAAACATCCTACATGACCCTATTGTCAAAAGTGTAAAACAAGGGACCTCCCTGGTGGCGCAGTGGTTAAGAATCCGCCTGCCGGGCTTCCCTGGTGGCGCAGTGGTTGAGAATCCGCCTGCCAATGCAGGGGACACGGGTTCGAGCCCTGGTCTGGAAAGATCCCACATGCTGCGGAGCAACTAGGCCCGTGAGCCACAACTACTGAGCCTGCGCGTCTGGAGCCTGTGCTCCACAACAGGAGAGGCCGCGATAGTGAGAGGCCTGCGCACCGCAATGAAGAGTGGCCCCCGCTTGCCACAACTAGAGAAAGCCCTCGCACAGAAACGAAGACCCAACACAGCCAAAAATAAATAATAAATAAATAATAAATAAGTTAAAAAAAAAAAAGAATCCGCCTGCCAATGCACGGGACACGGGTTCGAGCCCTGGTCCGGGAAGATCCCACATGCCATGGAGCAACTAAGCCCAGGCACCACAACTACTGAGCCTGCGCTCTAGAGCCCGTGAGCCACAACTACTGAGCCCACGTGCCACAACTACTGAAGCCCATGTGCCTAGAGCCCATGCTCCACAACAAGAGAAGCCACCGCAATGAGAAGCCTGCACACCACAACAAAGAGTAACCCCCACTCCTCACAACTAGAGAAAGCCCGCACACAGCAACAAAGACCCAACGCAGCCAAAAATAAATGAATAAACATAAATAAATAAATTTATTTTTTTTTTTAAAGTGTAAAACAAGATAAATTTTGCTCCACGTGGGTGTATAGCCCAGCTGCTGAGTGCCCCACCAGGCAGCCCTGCCATGGTTTTTCCAGCAGACACCCTGATGCTGGGCATCTGGGTTGTTTCCAGTCTTTTGCTGATCAAATAATGTCACAATGAATAACTTTATGTACATGGCGTTTTGGACTTTGGCCAGCGTAGCTCTGGGATAGATTTCCAGAAGTAGCCAGTCCGAGGGTAAATGCATCTATGACTTGTCCAAGTGTTGCCCCTCCCCCAAGGGACTGTGCCATTTTGCTTCCCAGCAGTGTTGTGTGAGGGGACTTGCCTCCACCAACAAGAGTCTGTTGTCAGATTTGGATCTGGGCCAACCTGATCGGTGAGAAATGAGATCCTGCACGCATTTCTTTTTTTTGGTTGCGCCACATCGCACGCGGGATCTTAGTTTCCCAACCAGGGGTTGAACCCGCGCCCCCTGCAGTGGAAGAAGCGTGGAGTGTTAACCACCGGACCACCAGGGAAGTCCCTGCATTTCTCTTTTTTTGTCTTTTTCTTCTCGACTTTCGAAGCTTTTAAGTTCTTTCGAATTATAAACATTAATCCTAGTATTCCTGATTTTCAGTGACCACCTTTCATGGAGGTGAAATGCACGGTTACAGCATGAACTTCACTATTCCACAGTGTCCACAGGTGTACAGTTGAGTGGTATTTAGTACATTCTCGGTGTCGTGCAACCATCAACTCTGTCTACTTCCAGGACACTTCTGTCACCCCAAGGAGAAACCCCGTACCCATTAAGCCACTCCCACTCTACCCCCCCCCCCCAGCCCCTGACGGCACTGCTCTGCTTCCTGTCTCAAGTTGCAGATACTTTTGAAAATGTTAAATGTTACATTTTTTTTTTCCCAGCAAGTATTTTGTCTTTTCTTGCTCCTGGATTTTAAATCATGTTGAGGAAGATTCTGCTCACTCCCCAGTTACAAAGAAATTCACCCATTGTTTCTAGAACTTGTTTCATTTTTCATGCTTGGCTCTTGGATCCATTTGGAATTTGTCTTGTGTCTAGTGTGACATACGCATTCGATTTGGTCTCTTTCTGAGCGTTAACTGGTTGTCACGTTTGCTCACAAGCCCAGCTCTTCCCACCTCATCATGGACTTGGTTCTCCAGGCACGCGGGTCTGTCTCTGGGGGTCCCGTGACCCTGCGCCTGCCTGCCTGCCTGCATTTAGCCTGGGGCCTGGTGGTCCAACAACAGACTCGGAGGCAGAGGCCTAGACCCTCCTCGTTTCTCTTCTTTGAAGGGTTTTCCCGGCTGTTTTTGCCCTTCCCCCCCACCCCCCCACTTCATATGAACTTTATAATTAGCTTGTTTAGATCCAGAGGGGGAAAAACATTCTGGTACTTTCATAAGGATTACGTTAAATTTACAAAGCTACTTATAGAGAACTGTCTTATGAGATCGTTTTCCTCTGGAACGTGGGATTTCTTCTGTCCTTCCAAGTCCAGGGTGTCTCTGAGGTACCTTCAAAGTTTGCCTCACATAGGGTTTCGCATTTCTCACTCCGTTTATACCCCGAAATGTCATCTTCTGTTGTTGTTGGAAATGGGGCGTCTCCTGTACTGCAGCCTCTAACCCAATGTCCACGCAGATGCCTGGTCTCTCTGAGTGACCGTAAATCTGCTGCTTCCCTGACTCAGCGTCTGTAACATCACTTTCCCAGGCTGGAAACGTACCAAGGGATCGATCCTAGTGACGGAAGCAGGGTGGCAAAGGGACCTTCCTCTCCTCCCGCCCCCTTCCTTCCCTCTCGCCATCTGCCAGACTTCTCACTGCGAGTGCCCCTGGGTCCCGTGCAGACAGAGCAGGCAGAGCTTGGAGAGGTGATGGGCTTGCAGGGGCGGCCGCCCCCCGGGAGGAAGCTGAGGAGAGGGGTCCTGTGGGGGGCCCTGGGGCCAGGAGGTGGGCGATGGGGGGAGGGGGGCAGCCCCCCTTGTGCACGGCAACCTCGCCTTTGGGCTCTTCCCCAGGAGGCTGGATGGGGAAGGGAAGACCCTAGCGGCCGTGTGGTCCACCCTGCGTCGTACAGAAAGGGAACCGGGGCTGAGAGAGGCCGCGTCCAGCACCGTGTGCCTGCTGCCAGGCCAGAGGCGGGGGGTGGGGGGCAGGGGGGAGGGGGACTGAGGAGCGTGGGAGCAGCTGCTGGTGCACGCACGGTGGCAGCACGTGCAGGCGTGTATGCGCGCGGGCCCGGCGTGGCACAGGGCAGCACAAGTCGGCCTGGTGAGGGAAGACGTGCGCCTGTGCTCCATCACGTCAGGCCGGCCTGCCATCTGTCGGGTCCCTGGCAGTCGCAGGAGGACGGGCACAAGGAGCAGACGGGGTCACCCTCCACGGCTGCGGAGCTTTATTGGGATCGGACAAGCACACCATCCTTCTCGGTCGTGGGCTCCCGCGTCCACAGGACCCTGCCACGCAGAGACCCACCCCCGGTGCACGGGGGACACGCCCTCCCTCTAGAAACGGGCTCAGCAGCCACCACACGAGCCTTAGGCCCCACGTGCGGAGCCAGTAACACTCCACAGCTCCTCCAGCTTCGGGAGTCGCCTCCAGGCCCGCGTCCAGGCCCCCTGCCCGGGAGCACCGCGGCCAGCTCACGTCCTGACGTGGGAAGCCCACACGGACGGGGCCCGGCGTCGAGTGAGAGCTTGGCGCTCCCGGCTCCCTTCCTTCAGGGCCTGGGACGTGACCCTGACTTTCTGGCTCTAGAAAGAAGGGGACCAGCGGGGGTTCCGGGAGAGGGGGAACGATGGGGAAGGGCCCCCCGTCGGCCCTGAAGCCCAGCTCCAGGGCCAGGAAGCCCCCCACTTCCCTGTCCAGAGGGCCTGGGTCTGTGGAGGAGGGGCTCAGGGCAGGGCTTCCAGCTTCGACACGGGGCTCCGAGGGTCTTCCCGGCTTGGGTGGGGCAGAGGGTGATGCTTTCGGGGGCCGAGGGCCTCCTGGGTACGGGGGCCGGGCTGCGGCCCCTGCCCAAGCCGGCAGCTCATCTCTCCGGCAGCAGCATGAAGAATGCAGCCTTCAGGAAGCGGCCGAAGCCGCAGAGCGCGGCCACGAGCCAGTGCGAGCGGAGGCCGGGGTCGGTGCTGACCACGCACTTGAGCACATCCGTCTGGGAGGGAAGAGGGGGCAGTCAGAGAGTGGAGCGGAGAGGGTGCGGCCCGTGCCCCGCCCGGTGTCAGCCAAGTCTCCTGAGGGAATGCTCGAGGCCGTTTGGGAAGGCTTGTGGTCCAGCTGGATGGAAGGCTCCAGCATGGGACCCGACCCAACAGGTGGATTCAGACGGTGAGAGGGGAGGGAGGGGAGCCTGCTGGGCCCCCAGCCATGGGACCAGCTCCCAGCTCGGCCACCTGCTGACATCCCAGCGTCCTTCCGCAGGTGCCGTGGAGCCTGGGGTGCCAGGGAAGGACAAATCCCTTAGAACAGGAGCAGGAACTGAGCTTTCCAGAAGCCCAGTGAACGGCCACTCCTTACTTCCTTATTTCTTTCTAGTTCTGCTGAGAAATGAAGTACTATCCCTACAGCTTGACCTTTGGCCGTGGTGTCAATCAGCGTCCTGGCTGCCCCGGTGCCCAGCCTCAGCCGGGCTCCAGGACAGGACGGCAGGATGGGACAGCGGGAGGCCCGGAGCCACGTGAATCATCCAGGAGGTGACGCCCTCCCCTCCCAGTGCCGCCTTCAGATGAGACCACAGCCCTGGTGGCCCCTCACCGCCCCCCCGTGGCTCCAATCCCAGCAGAGGGCTGAGTTCCGTCTCCCCGGCCAGTGTGCTTTGCACACCTTTGCCCACCACCCATTTTACAGAGGAGAAAACAGCTCTCCTACAGGTGGGGCTGCCCCGCAGCCCCTGAGGCCTGACCAGGTGATCGGGTGCATGGAGACTCTGACACCATCCCTGGGGGCGGGTGGCGGGTTTTAGCTCCGGAGTCGGGGGTGGTCAGACCCAGAGGGCCCGCACTGGAGCTGGGCTGCAGGAGCCGTTCTGGGCCGGGCAGCCCCGGCCTCGGCCCTCCTCCAGCCCCATCACCCCTGCCACTGCCGGCACTCAGGCATTCGACCACCGCCCCCTTCCTGGCACCGCCACATTCCCTCACCCATCCACCGCGTCTCCGCAGCCAGGTCGCCAGGGTCTTGCGCACGAACTCCCCGAGGCAGTCCACAAGGGCGTGGACCAGGGCGGGCTGGGCCTGTCGCACGCAATCCACGGCCAGCCCCGCAGCCACTGAGTACAGGGACACGACCTTGCCCCAGGTGATTCCTGCAGAGAGAGAGATGGGTGCTGGTCACCAAAGGCCACCAAGACCCGGCTCGAGGCCAGCCCGCAGGGTCACGTGGGGGGGCTGAGCCTTTCTGAGCCACACCCCTGCCATTCCGCTGGTGACTGGGGTCGACGCCCGGGGCAGCCTCAACCCACAGCTCCCACCAGCCGGGGAGCTCGGTCAGCTGGCTGCTGGGCAAGTCCCAGCCACCGTCTGCTGCAGGTCAGTCCTGCCACCATCACGGGTCGTTCTCAGGCGGGGATGTCTCGAGCCTGCGTTACACACCTGCACACCTTGCACCTGCACACCTGGGCCAGGGCCTGGCGATGCCCCTGCGCAGACCAGTATCTGCTGGAGGAAGTGATGGAGCAGAAAGGCAAAGAGGGGGCTGAGCAGGTCAAGGGGGCTCAGTGACTTGGCACTGGATGTGATAAACAGGAAGCAGCTTCCATCTGCACCTGCCCCCAGCGCAGCCCTGCGAGGACAGCAGGATGTTCTCCATGTAAAGAAGCTGAGGACCCGGGAGGAACGGCCTTCCCCAGACCACCAAGCTACTGGGGGCAGAACTGAGATGGAGCCCACCTGGGAGGAAAGACAGACGAATGACAATCTGGGGAACGGTACTTGCCAGTCGTATAAGGTTCCTTAATATAGAAAGAGATTTTATAAATCAATGAGAAAAAGAGAGAAACCTTTCAAAAGAAATACGAACACAGAATACAAACAGCTGATTCACAAAAGAAAAAGTATTAACAGTACACTAGACATATGAAAAATGCTCACCCTCACTGATAAACAAAGAAGTGTAAATTAAAACGAGATGTAAATTATAGTCTATCAGACTAAAAATTCCAAGTGGCAATGCGAGGATCCACGTTAAGTCTGCAGCCTGGTAACTGTGATGAGGAAGACAGCTGGAGGGCACCCGGCACCACCTGTGAAAGGACACAAACGTGGGTGCCCCGCCTCAGTCCTCGAAGGGAGCAGCACAGGCAGGGAGGAAGCGTGCCCCTCAACCCATGTTCACACCACCACTGGGACAGTCTGTCATAAGAGCACAAGCCAGTGCGAATAAATCCCTGTTCACAGTCGCCAAACGGTGGAAATGACAAAACATAAAGAAGCGGTGAATGGAAAAGCACAATGTGGTCCAGCCACACAATGGAATGATATTTGGCCTCAAAGGGGAAGGGAGCACTGACAGGGCCACAACCTGATGAACCTTGAAAACATCGCGCTCAGTGAAAGAAGCAGACTCGAAAGGCCACACATATCGTCTGAGTCCCTTCCTATGAAATGCGCAGGACTGTCAGATCCGTGGGGACAGAAAGCAGACCGTGGTCACCGGGGGCTGCAGGAGGGGGCCAGGCAGTGACGGCTTCACGGGAGTGGGTGTTCTTCGCACTGACAAAGAACCTGGAGAGGTGGTGGTTGCACGATATTGTGGATGCATTCAACGCCACTGAGTCGTACACTTTAAAACGGCTAATTGGGACTTCCCTGGCGGCCTAGTGGTTAGGACTCCGTGCTTCCACTGCAGGGGGCATGGGTTCAATCCTTGGTCGGGGAACTAAGATCCCACATGCCGCGTGGTGTAGCCAGTAAATAACTAACTAAATAAATAAAATGGTTAATTGTATGTCATGTGAACTTCACCTCAACGAAAAGAAAATTTTAAAACCCCGTAAATCAGGCCAGGCCACTCCCCAAACCCTCCTGTTACTGTCCCTTCCCATCTCCTTCAAAGTAAATCCAAGTCTGAAGTCCCACCTGAGCCGGCCGCTGGCCCCTCTGAGGCCCCCTTGTCCCGCCACCTGGCCTCATGCACGCTATTCCAGCCTCACCCCCAGGGCTCTGCTCGAGGTCCCCCCTCTAAGGGCCACTCAGGCCATGACGGCATCAGGTCCTGGTGACACTGCCGTCACACCACGCTCCCCATTTACCAGCTGCTCGTGGGTGCCAGCCCTGGCGGGCTCTGTGCTGCTCACAGCTGTGCCCTTGGCACCCCCAGGCTTGGCGTCCAGCAGGTACCCAACACCACCGGGGGCAGGTGAAGGGTCAGCGTGGCAGGGCGGGGATCAAGAGAGTGAACACGCGTTCTGTGGTGCTGTGTGGAGAGGTGAGCTCCACGTGACGGCCACGTTTTACCTGGAGAGGAAAGCCCTGGTCCGGAAGGTGCCGGCAGGGTGGTCTCTGGGAGGTGGGGCTCAGGTATGTCCTATTTTCTTTGAGGTCTTTGTGTTCTTTTTTATGGAGATATAATCTCACTAGCGTAAATTCATCCTTTTAAAGTGTGAGATCCAGTGTTTTTAGCATATTGACAATGTTGTACAACCATCACCACTATCGAATTCCAGACATTTTCACTCCAAATCACTGTCCCCGGGAGCAATCATGCCCGTCACCCCAGCCCTGGCAACCTCTCATCTACTTTGTCTCTATGGATTACCTGTTCTGGACATTTCACGTGAATGCAGTCACACAGTATGTCCCACTTTGTGTCTGACTCCGTTCACTTAGCAAAACGTTTTCAGGGTTCCTCCGTGCTGTCCTGGTGTCGGCACCTCATTCCTTTTTACGGCCGAATAATGTTCCATCGAGTGGATGGACCACCCATCAGGAAACAAACACGTGGGCTGCTGGCCCCTCCGGCTGTGGGGGTACACGGCTCTGAACACTCGTGTGCAAGCCCTTGTGTGAACACGTGGCTTCCTTTCTCAGGGGTCAAAACCGAGGAGCGGAACTGCTGGGTCAGGGGGTGACCCCGTCAGAGTTACCATTGGAGAAGCTGCCGGACCACTTCACGCCCTGACTCTTCACAGCCTCACCCGTGCTGGGTTCTCTGGCCTTTTGCCTTGAGTGCCCCAGTGGGCGCGAGGTGGCATCTTGTTGTGGTGTGATGTGCGTCTCCCTGGTGACTGATGAGGCTGAGCAACTTCTCGTGCACGTGCTGGCTGTTCACACACCTTCCCTGACGAGATGCCTATTCAGACCCTTTGCTCTTTTTAAAGTGAGGTGGTCTTTTTAGTACTGATTTCTGAGAGTTCTTTATCTCATGTATTCTCTGATCTTTCCATGGTGAAATATTTTGCTCTCGTAATGAGAAGAAAAAAATGAAAACACTTGCCAACTTTCAGTTTTTCCACTGAAGGGAACTGAGAAGCGCCTTCAGCCAAGATGCAGCCGGGAACAGCGCCCCCTGCCTCTGCCTTCGTGGGGGCTCAGCCACGTGGGGGGGCCACCTGGAACCCTGCCCTGCAGTCCTCGAGCCGTCCACGTCACCGGCCACAGCCAGAGCAGGTGAGGGGCCAGCCGGGAGGAGGAGGGGGAGGAAGGCCCAGCCCGGGGGGTCAGCGAGTGCAAGACCCAGCTGCTTGGGAGAGGCTGCGGGCAGAGACGGGCAGGGCCGGCAAGCATCTGATGGCTGGAGCTCGCCTGGTGGCAAGGGGGCCTGAGGACCGGGAAGGCTGGGATGAGCAAGGGCTGAAGGGAGACCTCGGGCGGGCGGGAAGCGGGAGGGTGCCTGGGGCGGCCATGGGCTGGTCAGGGGGATGGGCTGAGAGCCAATCGGCGGCAGAAGGGGTGGACCCGCAGCGCTATGCTCCGTGGAGCCTGCTTCTGCACCCCGTTCAGGTGGCTCTGAGGTCCACAGAGGTTAAGAAGCCACTTGCAGGTCACACAGCCCACGAGGGGGTGGGCGCCCCACAGCACCGGAGGGGCAGGTGGCGGTGTGGAGGCCGCCACGAGAAAAAGGTAGAGCCAGCTGGGTGGGGCGGGGATGCTTGATCGCAGAGAAGTACGTCCTGCTCCGTTTTCAAGCGAAAAATCACGGGATTTAAACTGAACTCCCCAAGTGGAAGAAGCGGCGGTGCCCTGTGCCCATTCACACGGCCACACCTTCCTCCCCGCCCTGCCCCAGACCCCGCCTCGTCCTTCCAGAACCCAGAGCCCTTCTGGGCACGTCTCCGGCCTGTCCCGCACCGAGCAAGCCGGGCAGGCAGGGGTGGGTGCTTCGTCCCGGCTGCCCGCCCCCTGTCCCTGCCCACACGCCAGCCGCCTCCCCCGGGGCCCAGCCGCCCCCGCCCCCTCAGTCCCAAACACCAGCCGGCCGGAGCCGCATTCTCAGAGATGACCCTTCCTGTTAAAGCCAGCCCTCGGCTCGGCTCGTAAGCCAGCCGCCCGCCCACCCGACAGCGGAGACAGACACCGGTGGCCACCCACGCGCCAGCGTCAGGCCGGACGGGAGCCCAGGGAGGGCCCAGGGCGGCTGTCAGCTTCCTTCCCCGGCCAGCCCAGGTCACCGCGAGGGCACCCAGGTCAGGACTGCCAGACGCTCCTGGGCAGCCCACGCCTCTCACCAGCCCCCTCCCTCCCAGGCACTCCCCCGTGAAGTCCTGGCCACCGTGGCCGCCGCTGGGAAGTCAGTGCCGACCCAGTGCCGCCCTGGAGGCTGGGTCCGGCAGCCGGTGGTCCCGTGTCCCTGCCACACTGGCCTGCCCACCAGGGGTTGGAGGAGCCTCCTCGAGAGGGGACAGTGCAGGGCAACACCCAGAGGGTGCGGTCAGCGGGCTGGGGGCCCTCTGATGGGATGCGGCAGCCCCAGCCCCTCCACCGGCCTCCTTTGTTCTGCCGGTGGGCGGAGGTCCCCCATGGGGCGGGGACTGCGGCTCCCGGCGCCCTCTGCCCCAAAGCCCTGCTGCTGTCCCAACCCTCCGATGGCTAAGCAAAGGCAAGGAGTGCTCCGAGGTCACACTGCTGGTCGGCGACAGACCCAAAGCCACCTCACAGAAGGGGCCTGTCCTCCCCAAAGCCCTTCCCACCCTCAATGCCACGTGGCCACTCACACCCCCACTCCACCAGGATGCAGCCTGGGAACACTCTGGCTCTGGGGCCCCCAAGCTCCCCCTCCCTGAGGGCTGGGACTGGCCATCCCGTCCATCACAGGGTCCCCAGGCCCAGGGCAGCGCCAGACCGTGCTGGGGAAACCTCGGTGGGGTCGGCTGATGGAGCAGGTGCTGCACTGGGGTGGGGGCTTTGGTCACCTGGATGGCCAGCAGCGCCTGGCACCTGCTACGTACCAGGACACAGGACCGGGGTGGACACGCAGAGCAGGGGCACCAGAACAGGGCACGAGGTCACGGGTGGGGAGACAAGATCTGTGGACCACAGGGAGCCCAGCAGCGTTCCCAGGACGGGGCGTGGGAACGAGAGGGGGTTTTGGGGGATGAGTCCTATAGTTTCCTGTGAGCCTGGAGGCAGGTGTGCAGACAGGAAGCAGCACGAGCTGAACTCAGGGCGAGGGCACAAGGAGGAGAAGCAGGAGATGTCACCTGCTCCCAGGGCCCAGATGGAGGCTCGGGAGATTCTCAGGTGACTGTGGGCCAGCCAGGTGGGACAGGTGTGTCAGCATTCTCCAAACGTGTCCCGGTGAGCCACTCCACCAGGGACTCCCACTCTAGTGCAGCCCTCCCACTATGGGGGCTGTTCTGCGACTTGCCTCTGACCAACAAACTCAGGCTCAGTGACACCGTGACTTCTAACGTCAAAAGAGCCTGGCGGTGCCCACCTGGGCTGCTTGGGACCTGGGGCCACGCTGTGAGAAGCCCAAGCCCCACAGGACACGTACAGGCCACACGCAGAACAGCCCCACCCCACTCCAGCCAACAGTCAGCACCAACTGGCAGCCTGCGACATGCACCCCAGCCAGGGCTTCCGGTCACTGCAGCCCCAGGACCACACAAGAGGCCCGTGCCAGCTGCCCAGCAGGCCCACTGTCCTTGGACCCAGGGAGGGTCCCCTGAGAGCCCACCCAGCACTGCAGCCCCGGCCCTGACCCACAGACCCTGGGCCATGCCAGCAGTGTGGGCCCCCTGGACACACAGGCCTACCTGCAGAAAAGATCTGGGCTGCCACAGCCAGGAAGGCGTCGGTCACCACGGTCTCGGACTGCAGGGAGATGTTCAGCTGGCGGGCCACGTTGCGGTAGACGCTGGGCCGGATCAGCTCCAGCTCGTCCGCTGCGCGGTCACACAGGCGGGTCAGAGGTGGTCACACGGGCCTGGGGCCAGCCCACTCCTCAGCCTGTGGCCACAGCTGGGGACCCTGATCCCAGCCCTACTCCTGACCCCCCGACCTGTCACATTCCCACCCACGAGACACCACCCCCAGAGCCCCCGGGGACAAGACCAGGGAGGTGCGGTGGGCTCCCCCAGACCTGCCTCTGGGGCCTGTCCCCTCTGCCGAGCCAGCCACGCCCCCCCTCCCCCCAGGGCAGAGCCGGCTGGGCCAGTGGGGCGGGAATCCCAGCCGTGCCTGATGAGTGACTCACAGCCCACAGCGAGATGCACGGGCGGGCGGGCGGGCAGTAGTCTGACAGGCAAGCAACCAGAGCCCAGCATGGGCGTGGACCGTGCCAGCGACCCCGCGCAGGTGGGGAGCCCGGCTGCCGTCTCAGAGGGCCGTCCTCGCTCAGGCCCCAGCACCATTCAGTGAACCAGGAAAAGGAGCCACTACCCGGGGCCACCAGCACCACACAGGGTCAGACCTGGGCTCCCGGGGCCAAGCGGGGGTATCTGGATGGGGCGGCCGCACTTGGCAGTGGGAGGCCCTCTCAAGGGCGCTGTCTGCACGTGTGCCCGCTGCAGCGGCCCTGGCAGTGACGTGCCCGCCGCAGCGCCCTGGCAGTGATGTGCTGGGAATCCCACACAGCCCTCGGACTGGGCGTCCCCCAACCCAGCCGCCTCTCCGCCAAAGCAAACAGGAAAACACTTCCGACTGGAGGTCCAGGCGATAAGGGCTCCGAGTCAGCCATGGGGCAGATGCACTCCATCTAATTAATTAAGATCTGGAACCAGAGCAGGACTTAGGGGAGGCTGGCAGGCGATGGGGAAGGGAGCGTGGAAACTCCCAGGGCTGGCCTGGCTGTTCCCACGTACAGACCCCGGGGTCTACCGGGGACTGACCCCAGCTCGACCCGGGCCTCTTCCTGTTTGCTGCTGCCCCAGGAGCTGGGCGTCTGTGCTCAGGAGGAGCTGAAGGTACGCTGGGGGCAGGGAGACAGCTCCAGGCCATGACGGGTGGGGAAGGGGCTGTCACGCTGAGCAGCTGCAAGGGCGGATGCTTTGGGGGTCCAAGCCATCTCCCTCCAGGGTCCCCTTAGCCATCTCGCAGGAACTGAACCCCAGGGACTGGCCGTGGTGAGGCCGGATGCTGGAGAAGGGCCTGAAGGCCTGGCCCCTGAGAGGGCCAGCACAGGGCACTTAGCTGGATCTGCTCCTCCAGCCCAGGCCGGAAGCATCCCAGGCTCTCCGGGTCTGAGGTCTGATGAGCAGAGCCCAAAGCAGGGCTTTTCAGAAAGTTCAAACAGTAGGGACCCCGGGCCCAAGGTAGAGGCAGCCCCGAGCCCCTGCTCGCAGGCAAGGAGATGGAGCTGGGGGCGGGCAGGGTCGCAGAGGAGGCCGGGACAGAGGCAGGACCTTCTCCTGGCCACTCCAGGGGCTCTTGGGAGGTCAAGACACCATATTCACCAGGACCCTCTGGAACGCTCCCCCAGTGTTGTCCCCACAGCCCAACTGGAAGAAATGGCTTGGGCGCCGACCTCAGGGGAGTCCAGGCACTCTGGGCCTTTGGCTGATCCCCCAAACCCCGCTTGCTCCCCTCCCCTGAGACCCAGGCGGGACACCGCCCCCCTGGCAGCCCTCTGCAATGGCCCCTCGGCATCTGTGTGTCTCCCCCCGACCCCAACACTCCTGTGCAGGCCAGGTCTACGCAACCCTGCCCCCAGGGTCCACACAAAACGGGGGCAAGCAGACACGCGAGCCAGCCTGAGAAGGGGAGGGCATCCCCTTTCACGGGGTGCCCCCGCCGACCAGGGCTCCTGGGCCAGCCTCTCCACACTCTGCCTGGAGAGCCACCTGGTCAGGGCTCCATCTGCGCTGCCACACCTCCCCGTGTGCACACGCGGGGTGGAACTGTCACACTGGATGGGGCAGGGCTGGGCAACCTCAGTCCCCGTGGAGAGGTGGGCTGACTGAGTCAGCTGGGCCGGTCCCTCCCTCTCTGGGGTCCTTGGAGAAGGTGGAGACAGTTACCGGGCTGTGTGTGACCCCAGAGTCAAGTACCTCCAGGTGTCCACTCAACAAGCCGTCCAGGTGAGATCTTGGGCTACCCAGCCTCACGGTGGCTCAGCTCTCCTGGGGCGCTAAATTTCACAGGGAGCCCTAAGAGGCCTCCAAATCAAGAGAAAAGAGCAACCCAGGAAGGATTTGAGCCAGTAACTGCAAGGACCTATTTTCCAAAACAAACATCAGGACACGTGGTCCGACAAAGGATTTTTGTGCCCAGCTGAGTACAAGGGTCACTCTGGAAGTTTAGCCACCAAAACATCATTCTTCCCGGAGCTGTCTATTCTTTATTGCCAGAGTGTCTGAAATCCGGGCTGAGCAGGCAAATGCGGGGAGGTCTTTGGCGGTGCACAGGCGAGCCTGAGGGGGGAACTGCAAGAGTAGGGGTGCTGGAGGGATCATCGGTCTGGGTGCGCCCGCCTTGTGCGCCGGGTTACTCAGGGCACCCCGGACCAGCCCCCTCCGTGCCCCAGAGGAGAGACCGAGGCCCAGCAGGGGCGGGTGCCGGCGCGGTCACCGGCGGGCGGGCCCGTGCAAGGACAGCTGTACCCCGAGGCGCAGCGGGGCCGCCCCGCCGGCCGGCTTTGGAGGGGAAGCCTGGGATCCCCCCGCCCGCCGAGGCCCGCACTCACCCAGGCGCAGCAGCACCGCGCACACTTCGGCCAGGCGGCCGCCGGGGGCGGGCGTGGCGCGCTCCGGCGCGCTCCAGGCGAGGCCGGCGCGCAGCAGCCGCGCGTGCACGAACTCCCGGCCGAGCGCCTTGGCCTGGGCCACCAGCTCCTTGTCGGTGGGCGAGCGGTCAAAGGCGTCCATGATCTCGGCGGCGAAGGCCGAGGAGCGCCGCAGCACCTCCATGGCGGGGACGCGGGCGGGGGGCGCCGCACCTGCGGGCAGAGCGTGCTCAGACGGGCCCGCCCCGCCGCCCCGGCCTGGCTGGCGGAGGGGAAGGTCGGCCGCGCGAGGAGGGCGGGCAGCGGGGCGCGGGGAAGGGGCGCGGCGTGCGCCTAGATCGCGTGCGTGCGCCGGGCCGGAGCGCACAGGGAGGCCGGGCCGGCGCGGCTCCGGGGAAGGGCTTCGGCCAGCTACGGGTAAGCGTTCCTGTTTGTGCCCCAAATCTTTAAAAGCGCGGTGTCACCTTCTTTTAGATGCCGAACTCAATCACAAGGATCCCCACGGGTGTCGGGGATAGGAAGGACCTCGGGGAAATGGCGATTGGCTCTGGGGCCGCCGTGCCCGCGCTCGAAGACGAGTGCGCGGGCGGCGGAGGCGTGGGCGGGGGGCATGGCCCGACCTGCTCCCAACCGGCGGCAGCCGGGACCCCGGCCCGGCCCAGCGTCCGGGGCCACCACCCACCTCCGCGCCTCGCCGTCCTCGGTGTTTGTCCCCGGCCTCGCCGTTCCCATGGCGCGGCCCGCCCTGCTCACCTCTCCCGCCGCATGTCTCGGGCGCGGGGGCTGGGGAGGAGTGCTGGCCTCAGTATCTGCTGGCCGCCGTCTCCGCAGATCTGGATCCTTCCATTCAAACTGGCGAGGACGCGCGCCGCGCCCCGGCGCCCGCCCTGTCCACGCCCGAGCCGGGCTGGAGCGCTGAGGGCGCGGGGTCTCGGGCCCTCCGGGGGCTCCGGCGTCGTCGTCGGGGGCGAGGGGAGTGCGGGCAGCACAGCGCAACTTTCCGCCGGCGAGAGGCGAGGCTTGGGGCTTTGCCTTCTAAGGGAAAGGCAACCCCGGGGCGGAGCCACGGCCAGAGCTTCCCCACCGCCTCCCCGCTTAAGGAGGACCGAGCAAGTTCCCGGTATGCGCTCAAGGAGGGCTACGGGGCAGGAGCTGTCCCCCACTGTCCCAGTTATTAGAACCTAGCTCTGGCACCAGCCTCCTGGATTCACAGCCGGCTTCATTATCGTATTGATTCCTAGAGGTTCTTTATATATGCTGGATGCTGTGTCCCTGATCTTACACATGGCTTGGTATTATAGATGGATAGTTGGATTTGCATTGTATGGAAGGTATTGCAAATATCTTCTGCCATTCTGTGGTTTGCTATTGCTTACATTGAACAGGAGTTTTCTCAGTGAAGTCCAATTTATCAATCTTTTCTCATGTTTGTGCTTTTTTATTAGGATATTCTCCCGTGTTTTCTTCTGGAAGCTTAATTGTTTTAGCATTCACATTTAGATCTATGATGGATCACAAATTAATTCTTATGAATATTGTGGTAGGGGGTCAGAGCTCATTTTTTCCATATGGATATCCAGTAGACCATCATCGGTTATTGAAAGGGCCATCATCTTTCCACTGAATTGGAGAAGAGTCCCCATTATAAACCAAGTGTCTGTGTATGTGAGGATCTGTTCTGGACTCTTTTCTATCCCACTGGTCTATTTCTCTATCCTTTTTTTTGTTTTTTGGCATGTGGGATCTTAGTTCTGTGACCAGGGATCGAACCCATGCCCTCTGCCTAGGAAGCACAGAGTCTTAACCGCTGGACCACTAGGGAAGTCCCTATTTCACTATCCTTGAATCAGCATCTCTATCCTTGAAACAACAGGATGAACCCACTTGCCTTAATTCACGTATATACAACACTTCACCCAATAGCTGTTGAATACATGTTCTTTCCATGTGCACATAGGATGTTAAACAAAATAGACCATATCCTGGGCCATGAAGTCTCAACAAATTTCAAAGGATTGAAATTATACAAGTGTGTCCTCTCTGAATTAAACTAAAACTCAAAAACAGGAAAACTATCAGAAAGCCTCCAAGTACTTGGAAATTAAATATCACACTTCTAAATAATCAGTGGGTCAAATAGTAAATCACAAGGGAAGTCGTAAAATATTTTGAAGTGAACTGCAGTGAAAACGTGACATATCAAATGCCGTGGGATATAGGTAAAGCAGTGCTTCAAGGAAAATTTATAGCTTTAGAAGAGAGGTTAAAATGAATGCTCTAAGCTCCAATTCAAGAAGCTAGAAAAAGAACAACAAATTAAATCTAAAGGTGAGAGGAAATAAAAATAAAAGCAGAAATTAATGAAACAAAGCAAAAAGCAGGGAAACTCAACCAAGCCAAAAGAGATTAATAGAATGGATAATCCCCTGGAAATAATGGGTAAAAAGAAAACACAAATTCCAATGTCAGGAATGAAAAAGAGGACATCACCACAGATACTACAACCATTAAAAAGCTAATAAGAGTATATTATGAACAACTTTATGACAGTAATTTGAAATTTAAATGAAACAATTTACCCAAACTGACGCTAGAAGCAATAGAAAATCTGGATAGCCCTATAACAATTAAATAAATTTAATTCATAATTTAAAATCTTCCCACAAAGAAAATTCTAGGTTCAGATGGTTTCATTGAGGAATTCCTCTAAACAGTTGAAGAAATATCACTGACCTTACACAAACCTGCACAGAGAATAGAAAATGAGGGAACATCTCCCATCTCATTTTGTGAGGCCAACATAACATTGATACTGACATCCATCAGGAAGCTGTCGAACCTCTGTCTGCCTTGGCTTCCCCGTCTGTAGAATAGAGAAAATAATAATACCTACATTTTGTGGACCAAATTAGTTAATCCATGTATAAAAGTGCTTGTCATATAGTAGTTGCTCAGTAATTGTTAGCTGTTTTTTCAGAAAAGCTTTAAAATGTGAGTGCTCATTTTAATGCACTCTTTAACTCACAGTCTGGAGCAGGACAGAGTCTGCCTCTGGCATTTCTGAAGAGCACTAAGGTTTGGGATTCCGTGTATTTTATAGATGGAAATATGGAAGCTTGGAATGGGAAAGGGATTGCTGAAGGAGTCAGCGCAGGACTGCGCATAGGCAGATTGGGACACCCCCCCACCCCCGCCCCGGGCCCATGGAATGTATCTCTGGCAGAGGAAGAACCTATGCCACCCCCATCCCCCCCGCCCCGCAGTGGCCTCAGGCAGTTTCCCACCCTGCCCACCGCCTCAGTTTCCTCCTATACAAAAATAGGATCACGTTTTCTACTTCCTGTCTCCTGGGCAGCATGGACGGGTGTGGAAAGACTCACTCGCCCTGACACAGGAGTGACAGATGCATCTGTTTAGCGTGGTTCCTTCAGTACAGGAGCTGCCGTGCCTGGATCCAGCCATGCCTGAACCAGTGGACCTCTCCCTGGACTTTTTAGACCAGCTCAAAGCCGTGTCTCAGGATATTCACGACAGGATACTGAGGACCATGAGGAACTGGAAACGGCCCAAGTGTTTATCAGAAGGGGAGGTTAAGCCCATCTGGAGTATCCAGACCACAGACCCTGAGCCAGAACTTAGAAAGCCCAGGTCAGGGTAGAATCAGTTGAGACCTTCCTGTCGCTTGAGGACTGGAGGAGGCTGACCTGATCGGCCCAGTCCCAGCCCCCAATCCCCCAAGTGTGCGTAGACTTTCCTACGGTTGCCATTGGTGCTGAGTTTCCACCTCTGCAGATTTCCTGCTCTCCGCTCTTGTCTTTTGTCCAATCCCTCTGTCTGCCCTGCACTTGACCCAGTGGGTCCCTGGTTGCCGAGAAGCCTTCTGAGTGCCGACACCGGCCCAAACTGGCTTGAGCACAGGGAGCTTTGTTGATTTATGTGACTAAATTGTCCTGGGAGACACGTACTGGTTTCAAGCATGGCTGGATCCAGGGGTCTCTCTTTCTATCTGTGAGTCTGTCTGTGCTCCTTCGTGACAGCTCTGCTCTCAGGCAGGCTGTCCCTGAGTGATGGCAGAAGACGCCACAGCTCCCTGTCTACACCGCACGAGTTCAGTCTTTCCCAGTGGGAAAAAAAGCCAGTCTTCCCAGGGAGCTCCTGGGGATGACCTGGGGCCAGCAGCTTCTGTCCCGTGCCCATCTCTGAACCAGCTGTGGCTGGAGATGGGAAGGTGCCAGTCTTTCGGGCCCGGTCACATCTGTGGCTCTGTGCAGGGTGCAGGGGCCTATCGGTGCCTCCGAACCACCTGGAGGAGGGTCCTGGCTTTCCGGAGAAACCTGCTCAAGTCCGCTGTGCGGGCCACAGTCTGGGGAGCAGAGCGCTCCGTAACCCAGTGACACCAGTGTAAGAAAGTGAGCGGCAACGTCCACCGCGACGGGGACAGGGGTCCTGCCTGGTCTGCACATGGCCACGCAGAGGGACAGGCACAGGAGAGTGTTGTCCCCTCCCCCGAAGCAAGTGCCCAGGCCCCCGGCATACCCTGTCCACAGCCTCCTCCAGCGCCCGTGCGGGCCTCTTCCCGAGCCTGGCCCTGGAGGGGACTGAGTGGCCGGAGTGGACGGGTGTGGACGCGCAGGGCTCACGTGCGGGCTCTGGCGTGCAGGGCCAGCTGTGGGCCCAGCAAGGGTCTTGGCAGGAGGCTGGCCTCCCGGTGGGTCTGGGCCTTGCACCTGTTGGGTGCTGGCCTGCGTCGTTTATTGAGTGGCTCCTGGGCTCCTCCTGTGTCCAAGGATCCCCGGGCCGGCGGGGCCGGCCTCACCACAGCCTCTTCGCTCTCCTCTCACAACGTATCCCGAGAGCCACTTCTGCCTCCTGCTGCTAGTGCCCCAGGCCAGGCCACTGCCGCCCACCCCCTCTCCGGTCTGCCCTGTGCATGGGGACAGTGTCCTTTCAAACCAACCAGATTCGTCAGCGCAAGGCCAAGGCCTCTCCCCTCTCTGCCCGCTCGGGGGGCTCCAGCTGAACAAACACACTTGTGCCGCAGGACCTTTGCGCGGGCTGTTCCTTCCTTCCTAGATTGTTACAGCTCTGCTCACGTGTCACTTCCTCAGAGAGGCCCCCTCCTGTGCCTGCCTCTCCCTTTGCCCTGGCTAAAATCTTCCCACCCCCCTGTGCCCAGCAGGTCCCTGCAGGGGTAGCTGAGGACAAGGTGGGCCGGGAGGATGTGGCGTGGAGCCCCCAAGGGGTGTGACACACTCTGCCCCTCGCTCACCCCCAGTCTGCCCTCTCGGGAGTCCAAACCATCCCTGACAGTAGGTGTTCATATATAGTGTTGTTTTGTGTGTGTCCTGCTTCCCTCTGGGCAGCCGCCCACCTAGGCCTCCCTCCTCCTTCTCAGGCTCCCCCCGGGCCCCAGGGCGGGCGCCTGTGCTGAGCACACGTGTGGACGGAACCGAGAGCGGGGCCGGCTGTGACTGTGGCCCGCACTCCTTCCAGTGGGTCCCCCGAATCATCTGCTTTGGGGGGGCGAGTTCTAAACCCCGAGCCCTTCTGGCCCCTTTCCTCTTGAGGGCTGCGGTGTCCGCCAGGCCATCAGCGATTACAGTAGCGATGGGACACCTCCGGCTACAAGGAACAGAAAGCCAGCCCTCAGACAGGCCAGGGACTTATGCTCTCACCTCCTGGAAGGAGGAGAAGACAGAGGGGCAGCCGGCCTTCCCAGGCACCAGCCTCTCTGCAGGGGGTTCCACGTGCCACCTCGGTGGAAGCTGGAGCAGCGGGGAGACGGAGGCTCCCAACCCAAAATTGAGAGTGTCCTTGAACCCTGGAGATGTTTAAGGCCAGAAGCGGGGGCTAGTAAAGTGCTCAAGAGGCCATCAGTCGTAACCCTCACGGCTGGGCCCAGGCCTCGGGTGAGGTCACCACGCGGCTGCAGATCAGAGCGCCCCAGGGGCGGGAGCCTCAGGGGTGACACGCAGGGTCACGGTGGGCTGACTCCCGGGGGGTCTCCCCTCGGGCTTCTCTGGCCCCCACCCCCACCAGGGACTAAAAGGTGGGAGCTGCACCCCACCTCCCATTGGGGAGGGGTCCCACCGGTGCCACTGAGGGGCAGGTAACCCTCACCGCTCCCCAGCAGAGTTGGGTGGGCGGAGGCTGGGGGACGGGCCCCTGGGGTGGGGCTCTGCTCTGAAAGGCTGCCTGGGTGGGCGTCCATTCCCTGCTCTTCCAGTGACCCGGCCGTGCGACCGTGACAGGAGATGTCCAGACGGGGCCTGGGCGCAGAGGCAGCACCTCCAAGCTTGGGAGGCTGACAGCCCCATTTGCCCAGAACTCTCCCGGGGCCAGCCCCTCCCCGTTTATTTTTCGCCAGAAGCTCATACTTCATGGGGAATCAGAGCCCAGGCCAGAAGGGTTTTGTATAAACTTGGATAAGAGCACGATAAACAACCTGGGAGCCCACACAATAGAGGGCAGAGCGGCCCGGGGAGGGGTCCACGTGCCCGGCTTTCAGCCCCGCCCCCCGTGTCCAGTGGCGGCCGGAAGGGTGGGCTCCAGGCTGCTGTGGCCTCGTGTCCTGGGTCACATGGGGCAGCCACGTCGCACCTGCCACCATCGCCTGCCCCTCTGGCAGCACCCTGGCTGTTATAAGTTATAAAATGAAGTCTTGCCTGACTGAGGGGTGAACAGGGCGTCGCGTGGTTTAATGCACTCGTAGGGCCCCGGGAGCCGAGGGGGCCAAGCACCTTCCTGGCGGTCTGTCAGCGTCTGAGCCTCATGACTCGTCCTGGCAGAGGATTTGCTCGTTTTTTCCAGTGCGACTTCTTTTTCTCATTGTTTTGTCTGTGTTCTTTATATTCTGGGTATTAATCCTTTGCCTGCAAAAGTTTCCCCCAGGCTGTCACTTCAAGCCTCGTTTCTTTGCTGGTTCAGAACTGGCAGGTCTGACCCTCCCCGCCCCAAGCTCCTAAGCCAGCTGCCCAGGCTTTGTTCTTGACCTTCTGGTGTGCTTTTTAAAATCCATTTCTGTGAATGTTGAAAAGACTTTCTTTTTCTTCCCCAGATCGGGCTGGCAGTTGGTCCAGCATCTCCTGCCGGAGAGGCCTGTGATTTTCCCAGAACTTTAAACACTAAGCTGAAGCCGGGTCTGAGTGTGTGTGTCCCAGACCTACCCCGGCTTCAATCCCTCCACGCTTCCTGTTACTTTATCATATGTGTTGACACCTGGTACAGTCATTTCCACCTGTATGCGTGTGTTGGGCATTTTAACCAGAGTTTTGCATGTCTGTGGTTTAAGGAATCCAGTGGTTCTTGGGGGTTTTCCAGGAAAAGCAGCTGTCTCAGGACCACCTTCCAGGCAGGCAGTTTCCAAATCAGGGCTCACCCCAGCCCCTCCTGTGAACGCCTCTGCTCTCACTGCTGCATTCCTCAGCCAGGGCGCATCCATGCAGGACGGGGAACTAGCTCCCACAGCCCCACACCTACTTCTTGGTCCCTCTATCTTTCTTTTTTAAAAAAATTTTAATGGTCTAGTTGATTTACAATGTTGTGTTAATTTCTGCTGTACAGCGAAGTGACTCAGTTAAACATATATACATTCTTTTTCATATTCTTTTCTATTCTGGTTTATCACAGGATATTGAATACACTTCCCTGTGCTCTACAGTAGGACCTTGTTGTTTATCCACCCTACGTATACTAGTTTGCATCTGCGAACCCCAAACTCCCCATACTTCCCTCCCCCACCCCACCCCTACCCCCTTGGCAACCACAAGTCTGTTCTCTATGTCTGTGAGTCTGTTTCTGTTTCATAGATAAGCTCTTTTGTGTCATATTTTAGATTCCACATATAAGTGACATCATAGGATGTTTGTCTTTCTCTGTCTGACTCACTTCACTTAGTATGATCATCTCTAGGTCCATCCATGTTGCTGCAAATGGCATTATTTCATTCTTTTGAATGGCTGAGTAATATTCCATTTTACATATATATAAATACATATGTATATATGTAAAGAAGATGTGGTACATATATACAATGGAATATATACATCCCACATCTTCTTTCTCCATTCATCTGTTGATGAACATTTAGGTTGCTCCCATGGCTTGGCTATGCACATGGGGTGCATGTATCTTTTTGAATTATAGTTTTGTCTGAGCATATGCCCAGGAATGGAACTGCTGGATCATATGGCAACTCTATTTTTAGTTTTCTGAGGAACCTCCATACTGTTCTCCACAGTGGCTATACCAATTTACATTCCCACCAACAGTGTAGGAGGGTTCCCTTTTCTCCACACCCTCTCCAGCATTTATTATTTGTAGACTTTTCTTTTTTAATAAATTTATTTATTTATTTATTTACTTTTTGCTGCATTGGGTCTTCATTGCTGTGGGCTTTCTCTAGTTGCGACGAGCGGGGGCTACTCTTTGTTGCGGTGCGCAGGCTTCTCATTGCAGTGGCTTCTCTTGTTGCAGAGCACGGGCTCTAGGCACGCGGGCTTCCGTAGTTGTAGCTCACAGGCTCTAGAGCGCAGGCTCAGTAGTTGTGGCGCACCGGCTTAGTTGTTCCGCGGCATGTGGGATCTTCCCGGACCAGGGCTCAAACCTGTGTTCCCTGCACTGGCAGGCGGATTCTTAACCACTGTGCCACCAGGGAAGTCCCTATTTGTAGACTTTTTAATGATGGCCATTCTGACCCATGTGAGGTGATACCTCATTGTAGTTTTGATTTGCATTTCTCTAATAATTAACAATGTTGAGCGTCTTTTCATGTGCCTGTTGGCCATCTGTGTGTCTTCTTTGGAGAAATGTCTATCTAGGTCTTCTGCCCATTTTTCCATTGTGTTGTTTGTTTTTTTGATGTTGAGTTGTATAAGCTGTTTGTATATTTTGGAAATTAAGCCCTTATCGGTCACATCATTTGCAAATATTTTCCCCCAGTCCATAGGTTGTCTTTTTGTTTTGTTTATGGTTTCTTTTGCTGTGCAAAAGCTTATAAGCTTGATTAGGTCCCATTTGTTTATTTTTGCTTTTATTTCTATTACCTTGGGAGACTGACCTAAGAAAACATTGGTATGATTTATGTCAGAGAATGTTTTGCTTATGTTCTCTTCTAGGAGTTCTATGGTGTTCTCTCGTATATCAGTCTTTAAGTCATTTTGAGTTTATTTTTGTGTATGGTATGAGGGAGTGCTCTTACTTCACTGATTTACACGCAGCTGTCCAGCTTTCCCAGCACCACTTGCTGAAGAGACTGTCTTTTCCCCATTGTATAATCTTGCCTCTTTTGTCAAAGATTAATTGTCCATAGGCGTGTGGGTTTATTTCTGGTTGACCTCTCTGTCTTTCTTTCTAAAATCTCCGGGTCCTTCATCTCCATGGATTGGCGGAGGCTTCTCCTGGCTGTAAAGGTTCGAAGCCGTGCTCACAGTTCTAATTTTCTGGGAGATCCTTCCGCGCACACCCCGAAGTTCGCCACAGGTGCGTCCAAGCATCCAGGGTTACCTACATTCAGATGCGCTCCCCAGATGAAGACCCTCGGCGTCCCTGGGCCCTGACCCCACAGCCCCTCCACTCCGCAGGGACCCCATCAGGACCACGAACGACGCTGTGGGCTGGCCTTACCCTGACCTCTTAAAGACACACGCAACACAGACCAAACACCTGCCGTAGTGCTCGTTAATCCTCGAAACTGAGGACGACAGGCCCCACCTCCCTCTCTCATTGGTGGAGGGCCGAGTCCCCGCCCACCTCGGTGATCTCATCACCCTCAGCCTTGGCCGCGGCTGTAACTACCTTCGCCGCTGAGATGCCCTTCCTGCCTGGAGGTACCTTACGGCCCTGCAAATACTTATCAGTCGCTTTTCCAGATGCATCCGCCAGCCATCGTCACCTCCCCTCCGTCTTCCTGCCCCGTCTGTCTGCACGGGTCCCCGCCCCCCGCCCAGGGTTAGGAGAGCGCCTTCGTTCTGCCTTCTGGCCTTTCTGTTGGATTCTGATGCCTCCTTCTTACTCCCTGACTGTTGCCTTAACAGAGTACCCTGGCCTCTGTTTTACGGGCACAGTATCTTATCTCTGGGGATTGTGATTTCAAGAGGCTTTTTGGTGGCTGGCATCCCCAGGCTGCCTGCTTTGTCCCCATTTTTCCAGCACTTCTATATGATTTGGTCCTTCCCTTTGGGGGCGGCGGGGTGGGGGGGTTGGTGGAATTCCTTGGCTGTCCTTCCACGTGGACCAGCAGCTCCTTGTGGGGTCCGAGCAGAGCCGGGTGACTGGCCGGCCTCTTTCTTGGGGTCCCCGAAAAGAGGTCGTCTTCCCCTGAGAAGGTTGCTTGGGTCTCCTGCGTGGGTGGGGTGGGGTGGGGTCCCCGTCTGGCTGGTGTCATCCCGGAGCAGAGTGCAGGAAAAGGGGCCAGAACCACAGGTCGGGAGGTGGCACCTCCTTTACCCCTCCCCCAGCCCTCGCCGTCGCCCACTTTCCCAAGGCTGGGGCCTCGCGGACCCAGTTTCTCTTGTAAAGAGGGTCTGAGCTCATTTTGTCCAGGGGCCTGGTGGTAGGAGGTGGGGAAGGTCAGACCCCTCACAGCCACCTGTGCCCCACTGCTCATCACTGACCCCTTCTGCAGGGACTGGGTTTATCGCTGTCACAATATTCACATCTGAGGGGTGGGGGATGGGTGCACTCCCGTCCCTAGACAACGGGCCAGGCCACCTGACCTGCCTCGGCCAGTGATTTGTGAGCAGTCATGAGGGCCACAGCGTGTGTCTCTGCCTCCTTGCTTTTCCCTTTGCTGCAGGATGGCTCTGTCCAGAGAGGGCTGTCTTCCCACTGGGCACCTGGACGAGGACAGCATGTGAGTGGAGCCTCGGGGAACCTGGCAGGGGGGGCACGGTGCCTGTGTGAGAAAGGAACCTCAGCTGCTGAGAGCCACCGTGGTTGCCGGGCTGTTTGTTACCAAGCGCGGCTGGGCTGGGCTGACAGCTGCCCTCACGGAGGTGGGTACCAGCCTCACCTTCCCATCAGAATCAGGTGGGAAACAGTAACATCTCTCACCCACTGCTGTCTTCTCTCCAGTTTCCTTTGTTCCTGTGGGTTCTCCTCTGGTATAAGATCCCTCCGTGGTCATTCTGGAGGGGCTTGCCGAGGGGGACGTGGCTGCAGTGACCCTGTGCCTGTTTCCCAGCCAACACTCGTGCAGACTTTACGGGTGCCCCTGACGCCCCTGAGCCCACGCCTCTTGTGTTCTCTCGCCCCTGTTCTCTTTCAGAGCAGCTTGTGGGAGCAAACTCCCTAAGTGCCCGTGTGTTTGAAAATGCCTTTAATTCCATTGTTGTGCTTGAAAGACTGTGGCTTGGAGTAGAATTTGAAGCATCCCTGCACTGTCTTCATACTCCAGGTGTACCTGTCCCCCTGATTTTTGTTCCTGTTCCCCCTCGTATCCTCCCCCACCCCTCCGTCCCTTCCTTCTCTCCATCCTTAATTTCCTTGTGGCTGCTGCCACAAACCTGGTGACTGAGAACAACAGAAACCTGTTCTCTCCCAGTTCTGGAGGCTGGAAGTCGGAAAATCCAGGAGTGGCAGGGCTGTGTCCCCTGCAGTCTCTGGGGGAGGGTCTGTCCCAGGCTCTCCGCCTCTGCTGCCAGCTGCTCGGCCTGGAGCTGCGTCGCTGCCCTGTCCGCCCATCTCGTCACGTGGCCCCTCCGTGTCTCCCTCTTCTTCTTCTTCTTTTTTTTTTTTTGGCTGCACCACACAACCTGCGGGATCTTTGTTCCCTGACCAGGGCTCGAACCCATGCCCCCTGCAGTGGAAGCGCAGAGTCTTAACCACTGGACCACCAAGGAAGTCCCTCCCTCTTCTTATGAGGACATGAGTCACTGGGCTTAGGATGTCAGTGTGACCTCATCCTAACTTGTTCACATCTGCAAAGTCTCCATTTCCAAATAAAGTCACATTCACATGTATCGGGGGTTAGGCCTGCAACATATTTGGTGCGGGGGACACCATCAAATCCACAGCAGCCCTCTCCATTTTTAAGATTTGTCTTTATCTTTAGAGTTCTGACATTTTACTATCATGTGTCAGGTCAAGATTTTCTAACCTGAAAACCTACATTCCTCTTCAGTTTCGGGGAAACTTTCCCCAGCGTGTGTGTGTTGGGGGGGGGGTGCCTCCCCTCCCCCTCCCTCCCCTCTGGTCCCCTCCTGAAACTCCTGCTAGAGGGACAGTAGGACTGGGGCATCTCTCCTCCACGTCTCGTGACTGTGTTTTTCTGGGCTCTACATTCTGGAGGGATTCCTCGGCTCAGCTCGTGAATCTGTTTACTGCGGAGACACAATTCCTTCCGCAGACGCTGCCCTCTCTGGCCTCCCTGCATCCCAGAGTCTTCTCCGGCTGCTCCATCAACTGCGTTTCCCAGGCTTGGGGTGGGGGTGGGGTTCTTTCTTCAGTCGAGCTGCTGTTTCCCGCCTGTCCTGGCCTTCTTCCAGTGCCCGGTGTGCTGGCTGAGGAACAACCCCCAGAGACGTTCTCATCCTGATCCCTGAGATACGCTATCTCACACAGCCACTGGGACTGTGGGATTAAACTCAGGGTCTTGAGAAGGGAGAGCACTCTGGACGGTCCAGGTAGGCCCAGGGCCATCGCAACGGTCCTATAACAGGGAGGTGGGAGGGTCGGCTCATAGGGGAGACGGATGTGTAACAGGGTCCGAGAGAAGCTGGGTCGGAGACACGCTGCGTTGCTGGCTTTGCAAGTGGAGGAGGGGCCACGAGGCAAGGGATGCCTGCGGCTTCTAGGAGCAGATTCTCCCCCAAGGCTACATAAGGAACGGGCCCTGCTGACACTTTTAAAGCCCCCAGGCCTGCTTTGGACTTCTGCCCTCCAGGCTGTCGGATAAGGGTGTGTTGTCTTGGTCTTGCGCAGTTTGTGGTGATTTGCAGCCCAAGGACACGGGCTTAGGGACCTGCTCTGCTGCCCCCCTGCCCCTGTAACCTAGTCATAAAACTAATACATGTTCATCTGATAAATTCTGGAAAGTACAGAAAAAATGTTAAACTTTTGCATGGAACATTCATGCTCTGGCTCACGGGCGGCCATTGTAATGGTTGGATGCGTTTCTCGCCATCCACAGGCGAGACGGGGGAGGGGACTCAGGGATGGAGGGAGCTGGGCGCGAATACGAGCCATTTCCGTGTCTCCCGCTTGTGTCTTAGGTTCCGGGCGCTCGAGCGTCAGGACCTTCTAAGCAGCGTTTTGGTGTCTGTACCACCTTCCACTCGATGGGTGTTTCATTCCGTTATTTATGTCACCAGTCACTATTGAGCTAAATCGTGCGTCTCTGGTCATTTTCCTGGCCTCGGTGCCCGGGAGCGGAGTTGCGAGGCCGGCGGGAAGGGGAGTTTTAAAAGCTTCGCATCTGGAGCGAGTTGTGGGGACAGCGTTGTCCCCCGGGGCCCAGTGCCAGGACCCGAGCCAGAAAAGGGCTGAGGAGGTGGAGCTTTGTCGGCGGGCATGGGGCACAGCGGGCATTTGGGCTGCAGCCCGATGCCACCCATCTCTGCCCAGAGAGATGGCGCTGGCAGCGTCTGGGAGGCTGGAGGCACCTGGAGGCGCCCGGCTTCACCAAGTGCCTCCCAAACACCTCTCAGTGCTGGAACGCAGGGATTGGCCCGTGAGGCTAGAGAAGGCGGCCCAGGCCCCGGGGGGACGCCTGTGTGGACGGCCTTGGTGGTGTGACTGTCAGGGCTGCTTGCCCCTTGGCTACCCTCGGCCTCAAGTCCCAGCGGGCCTGCAAGTGCCCTGCTCACTGGGGTGAGTGGGAAAGACCTCAGCCCCACACTCGGCAATTACCGCGTGCCCCCAATAGACATGCCAGACGTGGCGCCCACGCTGGGCAGAGAGGAGCCTGGCTCGGGCCTGTCCCAGCGGCCATCTCCACGGCTGTCACACCGTGCCCCACCCGCCCCCGGCCGTCCCCCATCTCGTGGCTGGGGGTTCACGGAGGGCAGCTTTGGGCCCTGGAGGAGGGTGGTGGGCACCCAGCACAGGCTGGCTGACCCTTGGCCAAGGTGGACACTCTGCCGGTTGCACGGCTCCTGGGAGAGGCCAGCGGAGGCCGGTGGGGGAGGGAAGGCCTGCCCTGGGGGCCACCCCCGTCTCAGAGCTGGGACCCGAGGCTGCTGTGAGCGCTGAGGCCCTGAGGACAGGCGGCAGGTGGCAGCAGCTGGCAGTGGGCACTGGGCACAGCCCTGAGCTGCCAGAGCCTCCGGAGCAGCCCTGGGCTGTGAGGCCAGACCCAGTTCAAGCTCCGGAGAGAGAACCTGGGGCTGGGGGCCCTCAGGGGCGGGCGTCCACTGCATCTGCCACCCGGGTCCAGCTAGGGTGGGGAGGGGGTCCCGGAGGTAGGCAGGGGGCACCTATGATGCCCCCACCTCCCCCGTAGAGGGTCAGAGGTAGGAGAAGAGCAGGGCCCCCCCGGGGTTGAGGGAGGGCAGGGCCCTGGGTTTCCGGTCACTGTTGGGGGCGGGAGCAACGAGCCACATCCCTTACTGTTGAAGTTTCCACAGTTGGGAGGATTCAGTGAATGTGGGGGGGGGGGGGAGGAGGGCCCCGACCCCCTCCTCGCTGCCCACCTCCAGGGGCAGCACGGGGACGCAGGGCCCTCCCCCGGACTGCCCACACCCCTTTGCGGAGCTGGAGACCCCAGGCCGCCCCCACCTGCCTCCAACCCTGGCCTTGACCCAGCAGCCGGCCTCACACCCCCTTCACCGAGGCCATAAACCGTAGATGGTTTTCCTCTCATCTGTGACAAATGATTTAACCACAGGTGTGGACCTGCCAGCCAGGTGCCAGCAGGGTGGGGAGGGGTTGGGGGCAGTCTGCCTGTCCCGCGTCCCAAGCTCGTGAAGCCGTGACCCCTGCGGTGCCCAGAGGCCATCGGCTGAGGGATGTGACAGGGCTCGCCTGTCCAGGGGCCGCCGGGAGCCCCCCGGCCTGCAGCCCACGTGGGACAGAAAGCGCCCCGGTCCCCGGCCACCCCAGGCGACAGGGACAGGCAGCGACAGGGCTGGGCAATTACTGGGCCCTTTTCCTCCTCTTGGGACGTTTATTTTTCCCGACAGGAGTTCTTTTTCTTCCGTTTTCTCCCCCTTCCTGAGGTCTGGAGGCCTTCTTTATGCACAAATATGTTATTTTGAAGCACTCTGCATTGTTCTGAGATTTCAAAGTCACGGCCAGAAGCCAGAGACAACATATTTTTCTGGCTATAAATCCTGGTCACTAAAGTACGCTTGGAAAGTAAGAAAGCACGCAGAGAGAAAACATTTAAATCTGTGTTGCTGTGTAGAGAGAAGACTGTGAGTATTTTGGCCTGTTTCTCCTCAGTTTAAAATAACACACACACTTGTACAAAACTAGTGCGTGGCCCTGAAACCTGGTCTTGCACATCATGCTCTCTCCTGTGGGCCCCTGGCGTCCCTTCTCCTTCCTGGTGGCCGTGAGGCATCCCGTCCATAACCAGAGGCTCCTACCCGCCCCTCCAGCAGCCTGTCCTCACCCACAAGGCGTGCCTGCCTGGGAGAGCCCCGCTCTTCGCAGACACTCCCCCCGGCTTTGGGAGTGGGGGGCTGCATCGCACGTGGCAAGCCCGGGGTCTGCCTGGGGTTTGGACTTGAACCTGACAGAGGGACGGGGTACTTCAGCTCAGAGGAGAAAGCCTGGTGCCCTCTGACCTTTCCAGTCCCAGGGACCTCCAGGGTGCGTGTGGTTTAGGGACCATTCGCACTCAGCTGGGGGTCCACTCACGGTCCCCACTGGACAGAGGGGAAGCGAGGCTCAGGGTGCGTGTGGACAGCAGGGGTCAAAGTCTGCGGGTCTGGCAGAGAGACCCCAGGGGCCCGAGGCGCCAGCAGGGTGCTGGCTGGCGGGGGGACCCGGCAGGTCCTCTGCCCTGAAGTGCTCACTGCCCGGGTTCCGTGCCACACCCGAGCCCAGGGGCCGCTTGACCCCGTCCTCCCTGTTCCCCAGGACACCCTGAGATGGGACAGCCCTGGGGGCCCCGGGACGCCTGCCATGTCCTTGGAAGAGGGGCCGTTCCGCCCAAGGAGAGGCGGTCAGACAGGTTCCACCCGCCACCCACCCAGCACGGCCTCAGCACCCTCGCCGCCCGCTCTCCACGAGGGCACCACCGCCAGCTTCAGCCCACGCACAGGGCCTGGCGATTTCCCTCAGGGACCCGCTCCCAGGGGGAGGCAGCTCCAGCCCCACCTACACCTGCCACCCACGGTCCCTGCACAGAATGTGCTCCTCCGACACCCCTGGCGTGAGTCAGTTCGACACCAGTGTGGCTGGAAGAGGGCGCGCCGTGGAGCAGAGGCCTGGGTGCCTCACGCCAACGCCAGGCCCTGGACCCGGCGTCCCGGCACAGTCTGACACCAGCACCAGGGCCACCTTGCGCCTGGGATCATCAGGCCGTGGGGAGCCCGGTCAGGCCCGGAAAGGGTGGCAGGGACAGAAAGCACTGCTCCTCACCGGGACCCTGGGTCCGGCATCGCAAAGGAGAACCCAAGCTCTGGTGGCAGGGAAGCCCCCTCCGAGCATCTGCCCCCGGGAGCCCCTCCCTGATGGGCATGGCCTCGAGTGGAAGCCTGGGTGGTATCCTGTGCAGTTCAGGGAGGCCCACCGGCGGTGTTCCCCACGCAGCACGTTCAGAACCTGCTCGCCCTGCTCGCCCTGCCCGCCCCTGCGCTCGCCCCGCCCGCCCCTGCGCCCGCCCCTGCGCTGAGCCGGCCCCGTCCCGTGCAGCCACCCTGACCCCTGCCTGGCCTGCTGCCCGTGTCCTCCAACCCCAGCACCTGGGCCAGGCAAGGGCCAGCCGCCAACGCTCCAGCTGCTCGTGTCCTTCTGTTGCAGGAACGCAGACCCCTTCCAGGGCCCGAGAGCAGGCTCTTGTCTAACACTCGGAAGTGAAATGTCCGAGGAGACACACGTGCTGACAAAGCAGGGGACGTTATTGGGAAGGGGCGCCCGGGGGGAGAGCAGGAGGGTGAGGGGACCCAGGAGGACTGCTCAGCCGCGTGGCTCGCGGTCTCGGGTTTTACGGTGATGGGGTTAGTTTCCGGGTTGCCTCTGGTCGGTCATCTTGCTTGGCCCATAGTCTGACTCAGGGTCCTTCCTGGTGGCGCGCGCATCTCTCAGCCGGGATGGACTCCAGCGAGAAGGGCTCTGGGAGGTCGGGCGTCTCCTCCATCTTCCAGCCCCTCCCGAATCCTCCCGGTGAGTTTTGGCAGTGGCGGCAGCACCGTGTCCCTTATGGGGACCTCCTGTTGTGAGAGAACTCAGGCAAGCGGCCTGGTCAGGGCGGGCGGTCCCGGTCGGTGGTTCCCTACCACTTCCTCATCGGGCCGTGCAGCCTCTAGATGGCAGCCCTGCCGAGCCCTTTGAAGGCAGAGAGGAGACTTCCCGGCCCACAGCATCTTCCGTACGGGGGGGGGGGTTGCCCTCAGGCTCAGGCCCTCCCTGCAGGAGGCTCACCTGCACCTCCCCTCCATACCTGCCTGCCCACTTCGCTGGATCTGCTTTCCTTTTCCTTTGCTTTTGTGTTTCTAGCATATTCCTCTAGAACACTATGGACCGAATGGTGTCCCCCCCAAATTCATATGTTGAACCCCAATGTGGTGGTGTTACGAGATGGGCCTTTGGAGGGTAATTCGGGTTAGATGAGGTCCCCACGATGGCATTAGCACCCTTCCAAGAAGAGACACCAGAGGGCTCCAGCTCTCTGTCTGTCTGTCTGTCCGTCATGTGAGGACATGGCAAAAAGATAGCCGCGCGCCTGTAAGCCGAGAAGAGGGTTCTCCCGGGAAATAACCCTTCTGGCCTTGGCCTTGACCTCGGACTCCCAGCCTCCAGATGTGAGAGATGAATGTCTGTCCTCTAAGCCTCCGGGGCTGTGGGTCTCTCCTGGCAGTCGGAGCGGACTGATGTGAGTCTGGTGCCCAGCTGTCGTCTTGACTCCTTGTTTCTGCCTCTGCCACATGCTTCCGTCACCCAAGCGTGCTGTGCGCCCCCCTTCCAGGCGGCTGAACTCCTACCCCCCGGGAGGGGCCAGCTGGGCCCTGAGCTGTAGGTCTGCCCCCTCCTGTGGTGCAATCCCCCCCCAACCCCGCCGTGGCCGGGGTGACATCGCTGACGTGCAGCACAGCCCTGGAGGGCTGCCCTGTGCTGATGCGCTCAGGCACAGACGGAAAAGAAAAGTGGAGCAAAATGGTTAGGAAGAGATGCGTTGCTAACATAACTCATTCTAAGTATTTATAATTAATTTTTTGCTAATGGCGGTAACACCCCGCTCAGAAAATTCCTGAAAATTTAAGGGCAGGCTCTTGGGAGCCGCTTGGTGTTTGTTTGCCACGGAGGCTGAATCCCCAGCCCTGGGGCGCGGGCGGCAACAGCCCCCCTCCGTCACCATTGCCCAAGCTCTGGCCCTGGGAGTCTTCCAGCACCTTCCCAGCCTCCCTCGGCGCAGTGGCTGCCAGTGTCCGGGGCGGGGGCCCCAGCTGGGGGCACAGGTGTCTGCGGGGCCCCCTGGCCCCAGGGGCCTTGCCCTGTTGTGCCCCGGCAGCTTTCCTGGGTGAAAACAAGCACAGGCTGCTCTTCTGGTCTCCTGGAGTCCCAGGGGCGGCCTGGCTCTGGGCTCTCCTGCGGCTGTTCCTGGGCCAGGCTTCTCCGAGCCAGTTTCCCAGCACTGATGAGTCGGCTTCGGGATCAGTGTCCCCACCGTGGCCACCTCCCGAGCAGAGGGAGGGAGGTGGGGAAGCTCGGCCTTTCCTGCCCCGAGGTGGTGGCCCTCCCGTGGAGAAGAGCACTGGGCTGGGACACGGAAAGTCCAGGCTGACAGAGTTGACCGGCCAGAGGTGACTTGAGACCACGCTCTGGGGGGAGGGCTTGGCGACCCAGGATCCAGCCGGGGCTGCACCCGGACCACAGCAGCACCTGGTGGTGGGAGAGCTGCTGGCTCTCCCGGGTCCCTGCCTGGGGTCCCCTGTCCGGGAGGCACCGACTCCGGCCCTTCGGGCTCCTGACGCCTCCCCCTGGGCCCTGCCTCTCAGCTTCCCCTGCAGACCCGAGCAGGGAGTGCCCGCCGGTTCCTCCCAGCCCCACCCAGGCAGCAAACCCAAGGGTGCAGGAGCCCCGACCTCACAGCCCCGTGCATTGTCGGGGGTTTCAGCCTTGTCTCTGCGGCATGGCTCTCCTCCCCTGGCACCCTGCCCCACCCTGTCCAGGCTGGGCTGCCGCAGGCACTGCCTGCTTCCAGGCCCAACGCAGACGTCCCAGGACTGAGACCCAGGCCACCGCTTTCAGATTCCAATCCATTTCTGGACTACAGAAATTCCTATCATATCTTCAAGTCCAGCCGTTTCTCCTCCCTCTGTGTCTGTCTCTCTCTGTCTCGCCGCCTCTGTCTCTCTCCCCCAGGTGTTCAGAAATACTCCGGCGGGGGCCGCCTCCTGGACCAGCTCCCTGGGGACTGAAGATGCGCGGGACGCCCTGCCGTGAACACGGGGGCTGCCGTCAGAGGAGCGTCACCAGGACAGCGAGCTGTGGGGTGGCTGCAAGGACAGCGCGGGGCCCTGGACTACACAAGGCGCAGCCCCCAGGGGGCCGGCCCCTCCCCAGTTCCCAGGCCTGCATCGCTTTACGGATGTGCTCCCTGGGCAGAAGAGGAGGCTGGACAAGGCGGAGGAGGAGCCCGGCCCCGGGATCAGGCCCGGCCTTCCCAGGCTGTGGGCCCTGATCCCTGAGTCCCAGCTGGGGCTCCCTCGAGGGGCAGAACCCCGTGAGCAGCCCGTTCCCAGAGCGTGGGGTGGTCACACCCCTGAGGTCTGGCACCGGACAAGGGCCCGTCGTGAGGCTGCTTGTCCCACAGCCAAGCGCACAGGCCCAGGGAGGCCGCTGGTCCGTCCCTGAAGGTGTGGCTCTTCCCACCTGAGGTCCGCGCTCGGGAGGGGCAGGGGCTGGTTCTGTCGGGCGGGTTATCTCAGGTCCTGGGCCCCCGGCCTCCCTGGCTTTGAGGCAGCCTCGCTTCCTCCGTCTCCAAACCTTCCCCTTCTCTGTTTCCCGGGGCCCCTCATGAGGAGGTCCCTGGGGGGCTGCACCCTCCCCCAGCCCCACTTCTGCACAGCCTCAGGGCAGTGCCACTCAGCTGTGGGCAGGGCTCGCCTGGGTGGTGAGAAGGGGCTGGGCACCCGCTGGGGTGTCCTCAGCACCCCGGGCTCCAGGACTTTCCAAGGGGACATGCTCTGTCCTCCCCCTTTGGGGTGTGCGTGCCGTCTGATAAAGGTGCCCTGCACCTCCTCACAGAAGCCATGGGGCCTGGAGTCCACCTGTGAAGTCCCAGGAGGGGACAGGAGCAGGTGAGATGGGGAGGCGAGCGGCAAAGTGCAGTCTGGGCCCCTTCACAGAACAAGTGGCCAGATTTCTTCAGCACCTAAATGGCGAAGGGAAAAAGAGACAAGAGACGGATCATAACGTGTGGGCCTTACTGGATCTCAATTTGAACAAACTGTGTGTAGTCACACATCTGAAACCACATATATACACACACACATATATATGAAATTTGAACACTGACTCTATATTTGCTATTAAGGAATTATTGTCAATGTAAAGAAAATTTATTTGTAAAAAAAAATACAGTAACATGGCCTTTTTTAATGTACGGTTCTATGAGTTTTACTGCCTGTACGGATTTGCGTAATCTCCAACACAGTCCCGCGCCCGGAAGCCCCCTCCCGCTGCACCGCTGTAGGCGAGGCTGCACCCCAGGCCCTGGAAGCCACTGCTCAGTTCTCCTTCCCTGGTGTTGCGTCCTTGTGCCCATGTCGCCTAAATGGAGCCCTGTACCACGTACGCAGCCTTTTGCGACTGGCTTCCTCCTCTCACGTGATGCCTTTATGGCCCCTCAAGTTGCAGAAGTACCAGTGCTTTGTTCCTTTATATTGCTCGGTGGTGCTCCGTGGTGCGGATGGACCACGGTCTCTGCACTCACCCTGTTGAAGGCCATCTGGGTTGTTTCCAGTTTGGGGCGATTATGAATAGACATGCTGTAGACATTTATGTATATAGGTTTTTGTGTAAAGGTAAGTTTTCATTTCTCCAGGGTAAGTACCCAGGAACGGCAATGTTGGGTCATTATGTAAAGTGTCTGGTTGACTTTTTTTTTTTTAATTAATAAACTTTTTTATTTTTGGCTGCGTTGGGTCTTTGTTGCTGCGCGCGGGCTTTCCTCTAGTTGGGGCGAGCGGGGGCTACTCTTCGTTGCGGAGCGCAGGCTTCTTATCGCGGTGGGTTCTCTTGTTCCAGAGCACGGGCTCTAGGCGCGCAGGCTTCAGTAGTTGTGGCCCCCGGGCTCCAGAGCTCAGGCTCAGTAGTTGTGGCGCAGGGGCTTAGTTGCTCCGCGGCATGTGGGATCTTCCCGGACCAGGGCTGGAACCCGTGTCCCCTGCACTGGCAGGCGGATTCTTAACCACTGCGCCACCAGGGAAGTCCCAAGTTGACTTCCTAAGAAGCTGCCAAGCTGTTGTCAGAGTGGCTGCACCATTTTGCATTCTCAGCATCGACGGCCTATGTCCCAGCTTGTATCCTCACCCTGAGTGACTGACCATCCTGCTTTGCCAGGACCTAGGGGTTTCCTGGGACAGGGGACTTTTCAGTGCTGGAACCAGGAAACCCCTGGGAAACCAGGATAGTTCGTCACCCTACCTTTGTCAGCACTTGGTATTGTCAGTGTTTTTTATTTTAGCCATTGTAATATGTGAGTAGTTAGTATCTCATTATGGGCTTAATTTGTATTTCCCTGAGAGCTAACGATGTTGAGCATCTGTTCACGTGCTATTTGCCATCCATGTGTCCTCTGTGGGGAAGTGTCTGTTGAAGTCTATTCTCAATTTTTTCTTATTGGGTTGTTTGTTTTTTAACTGTTGATTTTTGAGAGCTCTTTATATATTCTCAGTACATACAGTTGGATATGTGATTTGCAATTTTCTCTTCCAGTCTATGGCTTGTCTTTTCGTTCTCTTAATAATGTCTTTCTGAAAGCAAAATTTAAAAATTTTGATGAAATCCAATTTATCATTGCTCTTTTAAAATTTGTGGTAAAATATGAAGAACATAAAATGTATCATTTTAACCATTTTTAAGTGTACAATTCACTGACATTAGGTAAATTCACCATGTTGTGTAACCATGATCACTGTCTATTTCCAGAACTTTGTCATCACTCCAAACAGAAACTCTGTACCCATTAGGTAATATCTCCCCGTTTTCCCCTCCCCCAGCCCCTGGAAATCTCTGTTCTACTTTCTGTCTCTTGAGTTGGCCTATTCTTTTTTTTTTTTTTTAAACCAGATTTTATATTTTATTCAAATCACATTTATTTTAAATTTATTTATTTATTTATTTATGGCTGTGTTGGGTCTTCGTTTCTGTGCGAGGGCTTTCTCCAGTTGCGGCAAGCGGGGGCCACTCTTCATCGCGATGCGCGGGCCTCTCGCTATCCCGGCCTCTCCCGTTGCGGAGCACAGGCTCCAGACGCGCAGGCTCAGCAATTGTGGCTCACGGGCCCAGCCGCTCCTCGGCATGCGGGATCCTCCCAGACCAGGGCTCGAACCCGTGTCCCCTGCATTGGCAGGCAGACTCTCAACCACCGCGCCACCAGGGAAGCCCAAGTTGGCCTATTCTTGACCCCTCATCTAAGTGAAGTCATACAGCGTTCGTCCCTTTGTGATAGATTTATTTCATTTTATTTTATTTACTTTTAATTGTGGTAAAATACAGGTCGCATAAAACGTACCATCTTAACAGTGTACAGTTCAGCAGCGTTAAATACATTCACACAGTTGTGCAGCCAACCTCCAGACCTCTTTTCATCTTCCCGAACTGAAACTCTGCCCGCATTGAACAACACGCCCACCCTGGCAGTTACCCTTCACCTTTCTGTCTCTACGAATCTGGCTACTCTCGGGACCTCACATACGTGGAATCAAACAGTATTTGTCCTTCCGTGACTGGCTTATGTCACTTAGCGCCACGTCGTCAAGGTTCATCCAGGCAGTGGCTTGTGTCAGAACCGCCTCCCTTTTTCAGGCTGAATAGTGTTCCCGGGCACGTCCAGACCCAGTCATCCCTCCCTGACCGGGGGATGCTGCAAGGGGCGGGACCTGCAGGACTGGGCGGGAGCCCAGGGCCAGGTGCTCCCAGGTGCGGGGAGGAGGAGGGGCAGCGTGAGGGCAGAGGGCGGAGGGCGGGGGGGAGGGCGGAGCGGAGGGGCGGCCCCACCCCACGGCCACCCCGGCCCGGCCCCGCCCCGCGGCCTGCCGGGAGACGTAGGCCCGAGCCTCTCAGGAAGCCGGACTCGGAGTCCCAGCGAGCTCCGCGGCGCGCCTGCGGGCCGCGACACTGCTCCACCGCGTGGCCTGCCGGGACTTGTAGTCCAGCGCCTGCGGGCGCCCCAGCGCAGGGCGAGAGAGGGACTCGGTGTCCCAGAGAGCCCCGCGCTGGGCCACGACGCCGCGCGCCCTCGCCGTCGCCGTCGCCGCCGCCGCCGCCGCCGCCGCCGGGCTTTCTCCGGCTGCCGCCGCCACTGCCGCTGCTTCGCGGACTGGAGGGCCCAGGCATCTCCGGGCGAGTGGAGGCTGCGGGTGGGAGCCTTCGTAGGCACTGCGGAGCGGGCCGGGGGAGGCCGGGATGGAGCCCCCCGGAGGTGGGCGCGCTGCCGGGCGGGCCCGCGCCTGGAGCGGTTGGGGAGGGGGCCGGGCGGCTGGGGGAGTGGGGCGGGGGGACGGCTCCGGGGGCGGGGTCGGCGGTGGGGGTGGGGCGCGGAGAGGGCACTGGGGGCGGGGTTAGGGGCGGGGGTCCTGGGTCTGAAGGAAGGGCAGGGGCCGGGGGCGGAGGTGTGAGGGGCTTCGAGGAGTGCCCGGTGTTGGGTAGCTCCTCTGGGGAGGCATTGGGCTGGGCCGGGCGAGGAGGAGAGTGCGGCAGTGGGGATCCTTCGGAGGAATGGCCCTTCCTGCTGACTCCAGCCCGCTCCCAACCCCAGCTGGTCCCCAGATGGTTGGAGGAGGGGGCGGCCGCCGGGTCCCAGGGGAGCGGGGAGCCCCGTGTACCCGGAACAGGGCACGAGCAGGCCTGCTCTCCCTGCAGTTGACTGAAGCGGGTGAGCCGGGTTCCAGAGCCTCCAGGCGGGATCTCGGGGCCTCCCGGCGGTGCAGCGGATGGTCTGAGGGCCGCGCAGACATGGCTCACCTCAGGGGATTTGCCAACCAGGTAAGGGGGGCGTCTCGACCGCGGGCGTGTGTGTCGTCGGTGCACGTGCGCCTGGCACGGAGCGCTGGCTGCAGGGTCTAGAAAGGGCGCTTCACCAAGGTCTGTCTGTTGAAAGTCGTCCTGGCGTTTCCGAAGAGCAGCCCCTCCTAAGGCGTGTGTGGGTTGAAGGGAGGAGCCCGTGGGGAGCCCTGTGATGCACAGCCGTGGGCGGAGCGGGGAGCAGTCGTGCGGTGCTCAGGCTTGGCGGGCGCAGGGCCGACTCCGGTTGGCTGGTTTGCAGCGGTCTGTGGGGCAGGGGTCTCCAGGCCTGTCAGCGTAGAGCCACAGTGCAGGGTCAGCGGAGGGCGTGCAGAGACCTATCTTGGGAACGGGGCCGGCCCGCAGGAACCTGGGTCTGCGCATCTGGAGGCACGTGGAAGGTCGGGGTCCACACGGAGCCTCGGCCTGGGCAGGGACGCTGGCCGTGTCTGGCTGGGGCAGGGGCTGGGGGGGGACGAGAGGAGCTGGGAATGGGATTTAGCAGCTGTTGGGAGAGTCGGTGTGCAGGGAAAGCCGAGGACACGTGTGTGCGTGTGTCTCTCGAGGGGGCTGGAAAGGGCTGCCTCTGGGCTGGAGGTGCCTGCCTGGAAAGCGCCCACTCTCTTTCTTTTTTGGCTGATTGGTTCTCATAATTCCCGACACCCAGCCACCTTGAGGCGTCTGGCTTTGCATGTTAACTGCCTGACTCCTGGGGACCCTCCACAGTGTGCCCTGAGGCTGCGTGGCTCTGGATAAGAGCGTCGGGGGCAGCCAGCGTCCGGGCTTCTGGGCCATACGATTCCCCCTCTTTTGTTAGTTCAAATCGAGTGTGACCGGAAGCTGATGTGAAGTGAACCACCCTGGGAGTTGGGCGTTCCTGCGTCCTAGCTGTTGGGTCTTGTTTTCCTTAACGTGTCGGCTCCAGCGTGGTGTAGGCTGACCGCTGTAAGGTGTTGGGAGCTCCTCTTAAAGAGAATATAGCGCTCAGTCTCACTTCCGTTGGCTGAGTCTGAGGATGGGTGCCCAGGAGGAACAGGAAGTGTGTGTGTGTGTGTGTGTGTGTGGGCGGCAGGACTGGGGTCAGGGTCAGCTCCAGACCCAGCTGGGCTCCTTGGAGAAACCTGGAGCGCCTCGCACAGTTGCTGGGCAGGGCATCCTGGACCAGCTGTGGCTGCAGATGGGCCCCAGGGCTTGCTCACTGACGCTGACGGGAGCTGGTGGGTTTTCGTTCATCAGTGACATCTTGTGTCTTTTAAATTACATGACTAAGATGCTGGGAGGGAAGTCGGGCTCGAGTTTATTCTTATAAAGAGCTATAGGAGTGGCTCCCGTGGGTCCCAGAATGAGAAATTGGAGCTATGAGCCACCCCTGTACCTGGGTGCTGATGGCACTTGGAGTGTGGCCTGGGCGTCCGGATCAGTCGCCCGGGGAAGGGGGCACAGGCCCAAAGGAGCTGAGGAAGAGACCCCAAAGGAAGGAAGCCCCTTTTGTCCTTTTAGGGGTGGAGAGACTTGGTCTTTGTTGGCGGCAGGAAGCCGGACAGGACGTTGTTTTCTCTTGAGGTGGTTGTCACCGTGGCCCTTTGAGGCGGTCCCTGCATGGGGCATGGGGTGTGCTCCTCCACAGCCACGGGCGAGCCCTGGATGTCAGGCCCCCGCCCAGCTGGTTCCTGCCCTGCCTGCGGGGTCTGGATGGCTGCAGGGAGCACCGCGTGCACATTGGCTGCCACCCGTCGTGGGGTGGATGGGGCCGTCGGGCACCCCTCATCTTGGAGGGTGACGCTAATGGCAGACGTATCACTAAACGGACATACATACAGACACACTGCTAAGTGGTGGCCGCAGACCTGGCAGCCCCAGGGCTGATTCAGAGAACCAGGGTCTGGGCCCAGCGAGCAGCCTGAGCAATTGTCCGGACCGTGCGTGTTGTCAGGAAGGGCAGCTGGAGACCCAGGCTCCGGAGCACTTGTCTCTCCTTCCGTGGGCAGGGCTGTGAGCAGGTGTGTCTGCGACATGCCTGCAGGGCTGAGACCACGGCCGGGAGGCTTCCTGTCACGCTGTCTGCTCAGGGCACTGGCCTGTAGCACTGGGGACCCAAAGAGGGTGAGAGTTGGGGCCGGGGCTCCCCACTTCCCTGCCGAGCCCGGAATCTGGTTAGGGGTCTGCCCTGTCTCCCACTTCGGGGCCGTGGAGGGCTGGGTGCCCTGCCTGGGGTATCCCTGGTCAGGCCGCTGCGGGGGACCAGACCCAGCCCTGCCCCACGTGGAGAAGGCGGGGAGCGTGTGTCGCTGGCAGAGGCCCGAGAGCGGGAGGGACGGCGGTGCCCATTCGTGCTGCCAGCTCTCGGCCCTCCTCCCCTGGCTCTTCTCTGAGACCACCTCAGAAGGGGCACCGGCTGGACCGGAGGCGTCCCCGGGGCCGTGCCAGCGCTGGCACGGGCTGGGGCTGGGGCTGGCTTGCGGGTGAGTGGTTTGCTGGGCCGGCCCCCAGGGGTGCGAGAGGCCCTCCTGGGCTGGCTGAGCCGAGGGGCACTGGCGGAGGGGCAGGCGGAAGGGGGCCGTGTCCCAGGCTCGCTGGCCCAGCCCTCCCTGAGGCCCCGTCACCTGCTGCCCTCTCCTGGGAAGGCAGTTCGCTGGCCACTTCGGGTTGACACGTCATCTCAGTCTGGAGTCAGCTGGGCCGCAAACGGAGCTCTGCCTGGGCGTGAACCCGCGGGGTGCACGTGGGCTCTGTGCTCCCCTGGGCTGTCTCCTCCGGACCTGGTGAGCGCGGCCGCCCTGGGATGGGCCCGCCCTCGGCACCAGCGCGGACAACGGTGCTTAGCAGCCGAGCAAGTGGTGACTGTGCCTTTTAACGCCGCCGCTTTGGGTGGGCGCCCGCCCAGACGCCCTCTGGGTGACGGTGCTTGGGGTGGGAGGGACGTGAGTCCTGGTGGATTTGAGGCCCGGCAGGGCTTGGAAAACCCTTTCCGCCTCTGTCTGGACTAAACGCTAGGCTCCCTGCCAGCCTTTCCACGGGTCCTGCCCAGGGCTGCCGAACCCCACGTGGGTCCTGGGGCTCCAGCGCCTGTGTGGCCGCTCCAGGCTCTAAGAACGTGGTCGGTGGCGGGAGTGAGGTGATCTCAGGAGCCCAGGGAACCGCGGAGCGGGGGTGGGGGGGATGCCAGGGGTGCCCCACCCGCTCTCTGGTGCTGCTGCCTCCGCGCAGCCCCACGTGGAGCTGTCTCAGCCTTGGATGCACTGAGGGTCAGGGTCAAAAAGCAGGGTTGTCACCGTGATGCCCCTCTGCCACCGCGTCCAGGTGATGGGACAAGGAGGTGCCGAGCACCTCCTGCCCCGGCGGCTCAGCGCCTGCCAGGGCGGTTCTGTGCTTCTGTCTTGGGGACTGGGCGGGATGGCGTTCCGTGTATTTGAACATCCGGGATCGAGCATCCAAGACAGTGTCGGTTTTCAGCTCTGCGCTGGTGTGAGGACTGATCTGGGGGCTCGAATGGGACTCTCTCTAAGGGGTGTGGCTTCCAGGTGCGCAGGGAGAACTTGGTTAACGCGTGCTGGGTTTGTTTTTTGTTTTAATTCACGGGCTTTATCTTTTAGAGCAGTTTTAGGTTTACAGGAAGGTTGGTGAGAGTTCCGTACATCCCTCGTCCCTTCCCCAGGGAGTTTGTTGCGGTCACTGACGCAGCGTGGACGGGCTGTTTCTCACGAGGCCGGCAGGGCGCGTGCGGTTGGCTCCTGGGTGGTTACAGCGTCGCCCGGGATCGCCTCACTGGCCCCAGCTCCCTGTGCTCCACCGACTTGTCCCTCTTAACCCATCACTGTGCCTCGCTGGGCCCTCCCCACGCGGGGGGTGGGGGCAGGTCGGGGTGCCCTGCGTGGCCCCTCTGCCTGCCCACGGCCCTGGTATCTTGCCGAGAGCCCAGGCCTCACCGCGCTCTCTGGGGGCGTTTTCCCTTGTATGGAGGGTAACTTTATCTTCTGAACGAAAAGGGATAAAGGAGGCGAGGAAAGCATCTGGGGGCGCTCCTGGCTCTTCTCAGCTCTCGGGGTCACCGGCTGCCCGGCCCACCCTCTGTCCCCAGCACTCTCGCGTGGACCCCGAGGAGCTCTTCACCAAGCTCGACCGCATCGGCAAGGGCTCGTTTGGGGAGGTGTACAAGGGCATTGACAACCGCACCAAGGAGGTGGTGGCCATCAAGATCATCGACCTGGAGGAGGCAGAGGACGAGATCGAGGACATCCAGCAGGAGATCACGGTGCTCAGCCAGTGCGACAGCCCCTACATCACGCGCTACTTCGGCTCCTACCTGAAGGTGCCTGCGGGCTGGGGGCTTGCTCTGCGCCAGCCGCGCCAGCGCCCGCCCCTCCGGGGAGCCGTCCAGGTTCCCTGTGGCCAGCACGGGGACGGCCCCGGCGGTCCCCGTGTCTGCTCGGGAGGCCGAGGCTGGGTCTGCCCACACGTGGGCCTAGTCTGAAGGGCGGGGGTCCCTACAGGTGAACACAGACCCAGCCTCACGGTGGAGAGGGCCCCCAAGAAACGACAGCCCGCAGGGCCAGGCGTGCGTGCAGAGAGGGGCCTGGCCTCGTCCTGAGGGGGAGCCCTTGGGATGGCAGGGCGTGAGCAGGGTCCCTGGGGTCGGCTGGCTCCGGAGTGGCCTGGCTGCGCCCGCTCCCCGGGCAAGGGTGCGTCTGCTGGGAGCGCTCTGGGCCCCCCCGCAGCCGGAGCCCGGAGCCCTTCCCAGGAGGGCTTTGAGGGCGGGGGCTTGGCTGCCGACCGGGCACTTGGTCTGTCTGCAGAGTGTCTGCAGCGCGGGCGTGGCGGGAGGGGCGCCAGGCTGGGCTGCCGCAGCCCCTCCCTGGTGGGCGTCCTGGCTGAGTCACCCCTGCTGGGGGCATGTGTCGGGGTCCCATGCTTGTCGGCTGCCCCGTGCTGACACGCGCTTCTCTGGTACCAGAGCACGAAGCTGTGGATCATCATGGAGTACCTGGGCGGCGGCTCCGCCTTGGACCTGGTGAGGTGTGGGCCGCGTGGTGGGTGGCCCGCAGGGCGGGGCCAGACTGAAGTTGTCTGGGGGTTGTCCTTGGGCCCTGGGTTCCCGTGACCTCCCTCCCTTTGCCGTCTTGGCGCGTCGGATGTTCCTCGGGACCCAGCTGGTGCTGAGGGGTCCCGGGCCTCTGCGGGCCTCTGGGGGGTGGGGCGGTTAGCTCCCCCAGGCAGACAGCTCAGGGGTGTGGCCGGGACCCCGTTGTCAGCTGCTACGTTTACAGCGAAGGTGAAGGTAGCATGTGTCTGTCCTCAGAAAAGGGCCTCCCCCACACCCACGTGACGTGGCATCTGGAACTTCTCTCTCGAGAGTGGGTAAAGAAGTAGGAAGCCCCCGCCATCCGGAGGGTCACCCCGCGCCCGGTAGAGAGGAGGTCGAGCTCAGGCCTTGGCGCTGGCTCTGGGTGGCGGGGAAGGGAGGGTGGGTCGGCGTTGCAGGGGAGGCCCGAGTGTCTCCTCTGTGTCTGCAGCTTAAGCCGGGCCCCCTGGAGGAGACCTACATCGCTACCATCCTGCGGGAGATCCTGAAGGGCCTGGATTACCTGCACTCGGAGCGCAAGATCCACCGAGACATCAAAGGTCCCTCGGGGCTGTGAGGTGGCGGGTGGCTCCGGGGCTCGGGGCTGGCGGTGCTCAATGCGCCCAGCCTGCGCCCCCCGTGGCCTCGGAAACCCAGCGGTTCCATCTTGCTCTGTCTTCCAGAAGACACTGCCAGTAAGGGACAGAGCTTTCTGAGTACCGTGTCCCCGCACGCTGGCAGAGCAGCTCTGCACGTAGCGTAGGAGGGACCCTATTTAGGCCAAAAACATGGACTCTTGCTCAGGTCTTAGATCTGAGCGTGAGGTGTAGTCAGGGCAACCGTGCTGGTGTACACGAGTGGCCAGGCCACCAGGGAGGGACGTGGCTGAGGGGCTGACGGGAGGTGACTGGGCAGAGTGAGGGGACGGTCAGGCTCACCTCCGCCTGTTGCGTGATTTGGGAGGAAGGGCCGTCGTTCTGTTTGTGGGATTTTTCATAAGAGGCGACCACCAGGAGGGCCCTGGAGCCTGGCCTGGGGGGAGCACGTGGCTGGGCCCCTCGTGCGCGGGTGCCCCCCAGCAGTGCCCTGGGGCCCTGGTCAGGTCGTAGGGTGGACGCCGGGAGGGAGGCGCTTCCTTGGGCAGCTGCGTGCGGGCAGGAGCCCTCATGGCGCTGAGGGTGACGCCCCGCTGTCCTGTGTCGAGCAGCTGCCAACGTGCTGCTCTCAGAGCAGGGTGACGTGAAGCTGGCAGACTTCGGGGTGGCGGGGCAGCTCACAGACACGCAGATCAAGAGGAACACGTTCGTGGGCACCCCCTTCTGGATGGCGCCCGAGGTCATCAAGCAGTCGGCCTATGACTTCAAGGTGGGCGCGGTGGGGGGGTGGGGGCGCGGGGGGGCACGCTCAAGGTGCCCCGGCTGCAGTGGCCCCATGTGGCTCTCCGTCCAGGCCGACATCTGGTCGCTGGGGATCACGGCCATCGAGCTGGCCAAGGGCGAGCCCCCCAACTCCGACCTCCACCCCATGCGCGTCCTGTTCCTGATCCCCAAGAACAGCCCACCCACGCTGGAGGGCCACCACAGCAAGCCCTTCAAGGAGTTCGTGGAGGCCTGCCTCAACAAGGACCCCCGATTTGTAAGCGCCTGCAGGCCCCCGGCTCCAGGAGGTGCCAGCCTGCATGGCTGGGCGGGTTCTGGCCGCGCTGGAACCAGGCCCCAGGGGACAGCCGTGTGTGTGTGTGTGTGTGTGTGTGTGTGTGTGTGTGTGTGTGTGTGTGTGTGTGTGTGTGTGTGTGTGTGTGGCGGGGGGGGGTCTGTGCTGGGAGCTGGGAGGCGATGGGGCCTGAGGCCCGTCCCCTGTGCCAGGTGCCCCCTCGGCCCAGCCCCTCCTAGTCCAGGGCGGGCTCCGCTGCAACCCCCGGCCGGGTCTGGGGACGCTCCGGAGGGCTTCCCCCTGGCGAGGACAGCGTGCAGCCCACCGCAGCCTCCCTGTGGCCCCCTCCCACCTGGAGGCCCCTCACCGAGCCCCCCGGGAGCAGCGAGGCCGAGGCCCAGGGCTCAGCCCCGGCTGCTTTGCGTCTGAGCCCCGGGAGCTCGAAGGGCGGAGCTTGGCTGCCCGGCGCCTGGTGACCCGTGTCTGTCCCCGGCAGCGGCCCACCGCCAAGGAGCTCCTGAAGCACAAGTTCATCACGCGCTACACCAAGAAGACCTCCTTCCTCACCGAGCTCATCGACCGCTACAAGCGCTGGAAGTCAGAGGGCCACGGCGAGGAGTCCAGCTCCGAGGACTCCGACGTGTAGGGGCCCTGCTCGTCCTGTGGGGCTCCGGTGGGCGCGGGGGCGGGGTCCCTGCTCGTCCTGTGGGGCTCCGGTGGGCGCGGGGGCGGGTCCCTGCTCGGGGGTGGGGCTCCGGTGGGCGCGGGGGTGGGGCTCCGGTGGGCGCGGGGGCGGGGTCCCTGCTCGTCCTGTGGGGCTCCGGTGGGCGCGGGGGCGGGGGCCCTGCTCGGGGGTGGGGCTCCGGTGGGCGCGGGGGCGGGGTCCCTGCTCGTCCTGTGGGGCTCCGGTGGGCGCGGGGGCGGGGGCCCTGCTCGGGGGTGGGGATTGGGTGCTTGTTGCTGCTGTCCCGGGCCCAGCGTTCAGGCCGTGAGGCCAGGTGGACTTCGGGGCCCTTGTGACGCTTCCCCTTCCCCTTCAGCGACGGAGACCCTGAGGACGGAGAGCAGGGCCCCGTCTGGACGTTCCCCCCCACCATCCGGCCGAGCCCGCACGGCAAGCTGCACAAGGGGACGGCCCTGCATGGTCCCCAGAAGGTCTGGCTGGCCCCAGCCCCGTGCCCGCGCCGGGAGGGTGGAGGCCTGTTCAGAGCTGACCGGGGGGGAGGGCCGTGGGGGGCACGCCTCCTGGGCACGTGTGCTCCCCAGGGCGGGTTTCCAGGGGACCGGACACGGGGTGCCTCAGCTTGCGGCCCTGCTCACCCCCCACGCTTTGCAGTCAGCAGAGCCTGTCAAGCGGCAGCCGAGGTCCCAATGCCTGTCCACGCTGGTCCGGCCCGTCTTTGGCGAGGTGAGGGCCGGGCCGGGGTCCTGGGGGCAGGGGCTGTACCGCTGTTCTTCAGAGATGCTGCCCCCGCAGGGCCACAGCAAGGTGCGCCGGCCAGCCCGCCGGTGCGCAGGCTTTCTGGGTCCCGTAGAGCCCACGAGGGTGGACCCGCGGGCCGGGCCTTCTGAGTGGAAGGGCCAGGGATGGCTGGGGCAAGCTGGCCTGAGGTGACCCTTAAGTTCCCAAGCCTGCCAGGGTTCTCTGGGGTTCCAGAGCAGCTCTGATCACGAATTACCATCTTAGGACCTTTTGTCTTGAACCAGAAGCACGGGGTGACTCTCTCGTCTAGAGAAAGGCCGGGAGATTTAGATCTTGGTGTTGGGTGTCAGGCCCTGGGCAGGGAGCCCTTAAGGGCAACTCCCCAGTGGTCACATGACCCGGTGTCTGTGTCACCTGCTCATGGGCAGTCGGTAGTATCCCCAGGAGCATGAGTCGGCCGGCAGTGGGTTGTGGTCAGGTTCACACCCAGGGTGTCGCTGGCACCTGGAGCCCGGGGAGGGGGATGGGATGTTGAGCGTGGCGGCAGCAGAGCCTTGCCACGGAGAGTGGGGTGCGGGCATGGGGCAGGGGCGTCAGGACGCAGGCAGGCACGCTGCCACCTCCAGGGGCCTGGAACGCCTGGGGTGGGGGGAAGGGGATGGGGGGGGACTGCCCCTGGTTGTGCGGGCACCTGGGGCTGTGCGGCAGGAGCTCGTGGGGCTCAGTGTAGACAGCTGGATCAGAAGCCTGAGCAAGGCCGCACACGGGGCGGGGCCGGCAGCTCTGGGGCTGCGTGGTGTGTGTGCGTGTGGGGGGGGGTGTGTGTGTGTGTACACGTCCCAGCTGCGAGGGGGGGGGCTGTGCACAGGGCAGGGCCTGGGTCTCTGGGGCTGCGTGGTGTGTGTGTGTGTGTGTGTGTACACGTCCCAGCTGCGAGGGGGGGGGGGCTGTGCACAGGGCAGGGCCTGGGGCTCTGGGGCTGCGTGGTGTGTGTGCGTGTGTACACGTCCCAGCTGCGAGGGGTGGGCCGTGGGCTGGTGTGTCTGGGTAGGGAGGTAGGTGGGGAGGTGTAGCCCCACCTAGGCTGGCTGGGGCCCCCCCTTAGGGTTCTGATGCTGAGGGCTGGGCCTAAAGTCTGGCTGCTGGCTGGGTGTCCTGGAAGGTGTGTACCCCTCTGTTTCCGTAGTGTCGGGCGTGGTGGGGACGGCCTGGCCAGTCTCCAGCCCCTCCCTGCCAGGCCAGTTGCAGGGAGGGCATTCCTCTCCTTTGGGTCCTCACAGCCCGGCGGTGCTGGTGGCCCCCTAGTCCCAAAGGTCGGGCCGGCGGGGTCTGGCTGTGTCCTCTCACTTGCCGGACCTGAGCTGTGGGCTTCCAGGACCCTGGTCAGGAGGGAGCCACGAGATCAGAGAGCCAAGACCCGAGGACTCCCGTGGTGCGGCGGCAGGCGAGGGGGTGGGGCGGCCACTGCCTCTCCTGGGAGCCCCTCCCTCAGGCGTTCCGGGGACCTGCCGTCCCAGCTCTGCGTGGAGGGACCACGCTGCAAGTCACAGGCGAGGGGGGCAGGCTGCCAGGCTGAGCCTCTGAGCAGGCGCACGGGGGTCTCCCTGCAGCTCAAAGAGAAGCACAAGCAGAGCGGCGGGGGCCTGGGGGCGCTGGAGGAGCTGGAGAACGCCTTCAGCCTGGCTGAGGAGTCCTGCCCCGGCATCTCGGACAAGCTGATGGCCCAGCTGGTGGAGCGGGTGCAGAGGTGAGGGTGCTGGGCTGGGGGGGGGCGGGGGGAGGCCCAGGACGCGCTTTGGGTGCTTGCTGTCGGGACAGGGCAGGCGGCGGGACGGGGCCGCACTGGCTGCGCTCGGCGTCCCGGAGTCCCCACCCCGGCTGGCACTCCCAGGCGGCAGCAGCAGTGACGGGGTGTCCGGTCTGCAGGTTTTCACACAGCAGAAACCACCTGACGTCAGCCCGCTGAAGCCGCTGCGTTTCGCACACAGGGGAGAGGGGGGCCCTCGTCTTGAGCTGCCTTGTCGAGCACCGCGCTGACTGGAAACCCCGTGTGCCGCCGGGCCGCGGGCCTCCCTGCCGGGCCGCGCCCCCAGCCCCAGGCAGAGGGCCGCCCCGTTGCCACGCCCCCTCGCGGCCAGGCCACGGCCCCACTCGGCAGCAGAGCAGCGCCGGGCCGTCCCCTCTGCGGGCTCCCAGGCGGCGTGGCCACCCAGACTGAGGGGCAGATGATATGCCTCCTCCCCACCCGGCCCGATGGCCCTCGGAGGTCGTAGATTTGCCTTGTGGTGTTGGATCAGGTACCATGTCTTCTCATAAGTACTTGTGTCAGCCAGAATGTTGTTTTTTAAGAAAAATCGAACTTCCTTGCTTCCCTAAATAGTCTGAGGTTAAGGAGTTGGTTTTCATAGAACGTTGAGAGGTTCCTGCCACTTTGAATAAAGACCTGACTTGGAGACATGCTGGTGGTGGCTGGGCGGGGTCCACAGCCTGTGCTCCAGGCCTCCGAGTCCTCGTCACAGCACGCGGGGACCACGTGTGGCCCACTGGACGGCGAGGGGCAGCACGCAGGCACACAGGAGATGCCCTTTATTTCTGACCACATGCACGTTAGCACAGCACACCTCCTGGGGACTGATAAATTATGGGGACTTTTTGCAGAGGTACGTGGGGTGGGCGGCAGGGTGGCTTCTGCTGGACTTCCATGCAGCTGTGACCCAGGGGCCCTGTCCCCACCCCTCATTTCACCCAGCCTGAAGGGCAGGATCCTGCTCTGGAGGCGGACAGAGGGCAGGTGAGCACCAGCCTCGTCAGTGCATGGAGCTGGGCCTGTTTCCACGCACACGCGTGTTTGTCCTGGTGCCCCACGGGGCCAAGAGAGTGACTGGGTCTTGAGGGGGCCTGTGTCCCTCCCAGGTGTCCCTGTGAGGCCCACCCACTGCCAGTCTGCAGGGGGGACACGGGACGAGCAGTCGTGGGCACGTGCTGGCCCTGCTCTGCTTGCTCGGCTCTCCTCAGCCGGGCAGGGTGGGCTTCACGCCTCCTCCTCAGGGGTCCCGGCCCTCCCTGGTGAGGTGCTGGCGCTCTCGATCACCTCCATCCACCTGAGAAGAGGTTTCGGAACCGTCAGACCGGCCCCCCCCACCCCCGCACATGCTTGTTTGGGAAGCAGGGGGCGTGCTCTGGCCATCAGACCAGTGGGCTTGTGCTCAACTGTCTTCCCAAGCATGACCCCAAATGAGGGAATGGGACTGAGCATGGGCCAGTTAAACGCCTGGAAGCAGTGCTCGGCCCTTCCTTTCCAGGACCCAGGAAACTCGCCTCTGGTGTCCTCAGGGGAAGCAGGAGAGGCGAGGAGATACGGGGGGCCCTGGCAGCCCCCCGCGAAATTACCTCCCGAATGTGTATTTGCTCTCAGCCCGGAAGAAGTAGATGTGGGACTTGAACTGGAGCTTGAAGACGTGCTCCTTGTGGATGCCGTCAGCCTCCCCGGGGAGGCTCACGCTGTAGCCCAGCAGCGGGAGGCTGGCCAGGGGGCAGTCGTCCTGGAAGGCAGCAGGGCACGCGCTCGGCACGCGCCCAGCCCCCGGCCCTCTCCCCACACGGCAGCGGCGGCGGGGCCAGGCTCGTTCGGAACCGAGGGGGTTCCGTGAGGGCACAGTGGGCGGGCATGGCGGTCCTGCAGTGCCAAGGGCAGAGCCCCCCTCAGGCTCGGTTAAGCACCCCTACCTGGTGAGTTTTGTAGAAGAACAAACAGAAATTGGTGAAGACCACCCAAAGCTTCTGCCAGCCGTTACTGTTCTTGAACTTCCTCAGCAGGTATCCTGAGAGCTGGTTCTGAAAGGAAAAGAAAAGCCTGTGGGCCTGGGTGTCCAAGGACCGTCAGCCCCTAGACAGCCACTGCGGGCTCCGTCCTCGCAGGGGCCTCCTGGGAGCAGGTGTCTCCCCAGGATCACCCGCCACAGGCTTCCCTCGCTCCGCTCCGCACTGACGGGAACGCGGTGCCCTTCCCCGTGCCGCTCGGACGCTCTGCGCGTCGGCAGTTAACAATCTGAAGGATGGTAAAAAGTCTGGAGAACGAAGTAGAATGACGCTGTTTCTTTCCTGTCATCACAAATCCCCTGTAACAGACACGGAGCCCAGACTGGAAGGTTCTCAGACGGTGGGGGACAGGGGTGCCCCGTCAACAGAGGCCCACGCAGCCAGCTAACCCTGGCCCCGGCCCGCAGCGTGGCGCCCCTCTGGCAGGGCGAGGGGGAGCCGCCCCGCTCGGCCCCGAGTCCGGGCGCCGCTCTGCGCTGGCCCTTGTGCCCTCCGGTTGGTGCCACCACTTCTGTCCTCGTACCTCACTCTGGGGCGAGGCACACGGGCCCGAATACATCCGCAGACGGCAGGGCCCTCCCCACGACGCAGGCCTCTGTCCCCGTCAGGGTTGGTGCTCACGAGGGCCCCGCACCTCTGACACGTGAGGGGGTGGCACAGACGGCGGACGCGGTATCCAGGGCCACTCCGCCGTCTTGCAGGCCCCAGCGAGCTGGCCACGCTCCCTGCTCCCCCCGCCGCCGTCTCAGGACCCCCCTGCGCTCCTCGCCTGCTCTGCTGGTCCCTCCCCCAGCTTCGGCAGAAGCTCAGGACAAGTGGAGGCAGAGGTGGCCCGGGTGCAAAGAGGCCGCTCCCGGTGAGGGAGGCAGCCATCCCGGGGCGACAGGCCCTTCAGAGAGAGCTCCTGATGGCACCCACCCGGCCCCGCCCACCCGGGCTGCTCTCCCCCGCCACCGTGGACCCCGGGTGCCCCATCAGCCCACACAAGCAGGGTCTCCGGTGGCCGCACCTCGACGGCCGCGCTGCGGTCGGCCCTGGAGATGCTGGTGGTGCGGTCCCAGCACACGTGCATGGCGGTGCTGGCCCGGTGCTGGCCCGGCCCCCCTGAGGAGCAGCGGGCCCCGCGAGTGTCGTCTTCCGACTCCTCCAGAGAGACCTCGTCGGAGGGCCCTGGGGGAGAAGTCAGCCCCCGCTCAGAGGAGACGGGAGCCCCCCCGCCCCCCGGCCAGCAGCACGCAGGGAGCGAGACCACGCGCTGCTCCTGCCAGAAGAGCTCCCGCCCCTCCCGCCCAACTGAAAGGTCCCTGGTGGACCCAGCGGGCTGCCCGTGACCAGGGTGACACCCACAGGAAAGCTTCCTTATCTCCCGGGGGCCCAGCCAGCACTCACTGCGGGGAAGGGGGCACAGCATGCTGCCCAGCGGTGCCAGGGCCGTGTCGGCGCTGCTCTTGGCTGCATCGATGGCGGCGTTCAGGTCCCTCATCCACTTCTCTTTCTCCAGCCGGGTGCTGCGGGGCAGGGCCGAAGCTCAGCCGCTGGGCAGGGCCCACAGCCAGGGCTCCCGGCCGCGCCCCCTCCCACTGGGGGGCAGAAGGTCAGGGTGCCTGTTTCCCCCTCGTGCACCCTGTCCTTCGGGTCCAGAGGGCTTGTCAGGACGCTGCGGGAGGCCCAGACTGCATCCGTCATGCTGGAACGGGGGTACGCGACCGGGTACTTTGTTCCTGGAACGGGTTTTTAAGTCTCTGGGGCTGTGAAGCTGAAATATGAGACTGGGTCCTCGATCATAATTAAGCTGCCAGGGTTTCCTGGTGGTCCAGCGCCCTGTGCTATGACGTCAGCCAGCACCCTGCAGGACGGGAGCTGAGAGCCAGGCGCCGCCCCCCCGGACGCAGGACGACGCCTCCTTCGGAAGAAGCTGGGGACGCAGGCTCCCACAGGGGAGGGACCGGGCACAGCGTCCAGGCCTCCAGGAGCTCGGGTCGCCTTGCTGTCGACAGGGCACGGGGGGCGGGGAAAGTGTCCATTTGCCACTGTGCTACGGCCCAGTCAGCTCCTGCTGCCCAGCTCTGGGGCGGGAGGCGAGTGACGCCAGGCCTCGGTGTGGCCGGCCCATCCCTCGAGCAGCCAGCAGTGTCACAGCCAGTCTCTGCGGATGGTCTCACGGTCACAAGCTCCCATGGACAGTGAAGCTGCTCCTGCGGCCGCGTAGCTTTGAAGCAGCGCTCAAGGGGCCGTGTGTCCCCGTGACCGCGACACTCTCACAACTCAGAGGGGACCAGGGCCACTGGGCTGTGGAAGGTGGGCGGAAGGCCCTTACCTGGCTGCCACCACGACTGTCTTCTGAGCGGCGTAGATGGTGAAACAGTGCGGGACAGACCACTCATTCTCGCGTTCTTCCACCTGCGGGCGGGAGAGGAGGCAGAGCGTGACCAGGAGCGGGGCTGGCGGAGCCCGAGCTTGCGGCGGGACACAGGTGCTGACCAAGCCCACGCCGACTCTACGAGGGGCTACAGGAGACACAAGGGATCCCCGCACCATGGCGCCTGCTGCCCAGGTGGGCAAGCTGAGGGCCATGGGCACCTAACTACTCACCGGTGGGTCCAGCACTATTAGCTGAAAATCAAGCACGGGAAAAAATGTTGAGCATTTTAGTTGAAAAGGGAGTTGGACAATTCATGTTTATAAAGTGGTACCAAAAGCTAACAGAGTTAGATTCAGGCTAATCTCAGTTATGAGAGATTAAGAGAAATAACTCCAGAACAAAGTATTCCTTAATCAGACCTAAAAACCTAGAGGAGAAACTGTCCTCTGACCAAGTGAGCTTGTTCTAGGAATGAGGAAGGTGACTGATGGAACCCACCCTGTCACAAAGTCGAAGGGAGAAGAGTGACCAGCCCCCTCCACATGCTGAAACACCTTTGCCAAAATCCCACATGTTATTTCTGATAATACCTCTTAGATACAAACAGAAGGAAACGGTGTCTTTCACAAGCCAAGAGTCACCATCCTTCCCTCCACAGTCAGGAGCGAGGGCTGGCTGTCTGTCCCCAGGAGCAGCCAGTTACAGGCGACCCCCCCCCCCCAGAACATGGGACGCCAACCACCGAGCCTCACACTGGACTTAAAAGGGTCTGAAACTAACATGAGCGCAGCCAGCAGGAGGTTATCAAGATGTCGGCTGCCCCCTCCAAGTCAATATGTAAATTTAATGCAGTTTCAACAGAAACGCCAATGGTGTTTCTTGAAGGAATTTGTCCAAATGACTCCAAAGTTGATTTAGAAGAATTAAATACTTGAGCAAAGAACTGTTTAAAGAGAAGGACAAATAAGGGAAGGAAGTTACCCACATAGTGACTAACCCTTACACCGCCACTAATTAGAAGAGTGTAGGCTGATGTTGGGACAGACAGAAATGAAACAGGACCTTCAGAAAGAATCCAAGTGTAAAGACAAGAATTTTTTATATGATAAAGGCAGACTTTGGGATCAGTGAGAAAATGGAGGATGCAACAAATAATGGGAAAACTGACTATACGAGGAGAAAATGTTACATCCCAATCTAAAAACATCAAAACCAACAAATTTTAGGCAGATTAGGTAAACGAGAAAAAACTGTAAGCCCATCAGGAAAGAAGTCCCACACCAACATAGTCTTGGTGTGGGAAAGACTTTCTGAGCCCGTGCCAAGGACAGAAACCCTAAATTAGGAAAAGATGGACAGACTGACTACAGAAAAACGTCTAAGTTCACCCCTTCAACACGTATTCATCGGGCCTCTGTGCCCGTGGCCATTCTAGGAACAAGACAAACACGATCCCCGTCTGGAGGGAGTTTATAAACACTGAGGTGACACTGAACTGCAGGCAAAGTGACGGGAATTACATACCTGGAAAGCACCTGAGACCTGGAAGGGTTTAGGAATGCTTCACAAACGCTAACAGGCCAGAGCGACAGACGCGCCCGGTGCCTCCTGGCGGAGGGCAGAGGGCGCAGGAAGCGGCCTTGCTGGCCGTCCCCGGGGCGCGGAGGACGGGGTGGACGGCCAGGGCTGCCCAGGGCTGGGACGGCGCAGGCGCAGACGGGCCTGGAGGGAAGGTCACCCAATCAGCCGCTCCCACAGCCACTCAGCGGGAACAGGGAGCCCCAGGCTCACATACACGCGTGGCTGTTTATCTCAAGGCCATAACTAAGGACGCGTAGAAAGATCCAATGGTGCTGTTTCTAATTCTGAAAAACCAGACGTAGCCAAAACGTCCAGTGCAGGGAGCTGGTTAAATAAACTGGGGCTCGGCGCGCCAATCCACTACCCATGGCTCCTGAGCCAGTGGCAGAAGCAGAGGACACAGGAGGATGTTCGAGATGAACTGCCGAGCAAAACCAGTGCGGGTTACACAGCAGCTTGCGCAGGGCGTTCCCCAGATGATGGCGAAATGCCGACAGCACTTACTACTGGGCAGTACGATGACGAGTGCTTTTCACTGTACATCTTCAGTTTCTCCCTATACTGAAGGTATAAGTTTTAAAACAGATGGGGTCTGCTTCCAGGGATGGCAGGTGAGGTCATTCAAACTGACCCCTTTTTGCTGAGAGTTGGAAAAGCTGAACAAATGTTACAGAGACACCTGCGGAGGCTCTGACGCTCTCTGGAAGGCGGTGCAGTGCCCAGGGTGCGGATGGCGGCGAGAAGGGCCAGACGCCACGAAGGAGAAAGGGGCGGAGGACGGCGCTGATGCTTTGGGAATTGGGAACTGGACAGGGGTCGGACCCCACCCATCCTACACCTGGATGGGGCCTGGCAGGGCTGCAGGGAGAGGTGTTCACTGCATAAGATGTTCTGGACAAACAGCACATCTTTATGGCAAAAACCTGAACTTGGCCGCCTATCTCTGCTGTTCCCAAAGATGGGTTCCAGGCCGAGTCTACACTCAAGGGGGAGTCTCTCCATGACCTCAAGGCCACAGAAGGCACTGACCACGGAGGAGAAGACAGACCGCATCACATTAAGACGAAGAATTCCTGCTCATCAGAGACAACGTTAACATGCCACACGGCACTGAGACGGTGGGGATGCAGACACGCCCTGGCGGCACGTGGCGTGGACAGAGCATGCGGTGCGGCCCAGGCCCTCAAGAGCTCTGAAGACAGAGCTTGTGCCTCTTCACGGGGTGGAGGTCAAAGGGCAAACGAGAGGCCACACAGCACGACTCAGTGGAGGTCACCGCGAGCTTCCCTGAGGCCAGTCCTGACCTGCAGCCCGCCCTCTCTTTAGCGGTGGTGCTATCTGTTTTACCATTTTAAAGCTGTGCGTGTGTGAAATAACTAATTATGATGGCGAAAGAAACCAAAATCGTCAGTATAAGAAAAGAGAGAGAAGTATAAAATGAAGGAAGTGAAAACTCTACAGTCTTAAGAATTAGGGGTCCAGCTTTCTCTTTTCAAAGCTGTGTCAGCACCCAACCCCTCCAGCAGCACGGTGGCCCCGGCGCCCGACCCGGGTTTTTCACGGAGTCTCCCCCCACAGGACAGGGCTCCCTGGGAGGAGTAGGTGGGTTCCTGGAGGAGCTGGGCCTTGTCCTGCAGGGGCTGGTGGGCTTGGTCAAGAGGCCCTGGAGGGGCTGCAGGTGGGGCTGTTTGAGCACCAAGAACAGTAGCCATAACAGGGCGAAAAGGCACGAACAGCCCAGCAGGTGCTGCTACGTGGCACGGCCCCCGACCACCGGTCCGGACCTGCCCGGCGCCGGGCGCTCACCAGCATGCCGCGCAGCGGAAGGAGTCCCCGGATCCGGAAGTGGCTGGTCCCCGAGGCACCTCTGCTTGTGTACAGCAGCATGTCTGAGAACTGAGGGACCAGAAGCTTTAGATAAGTGAACTCTAAAAACAAGTAACAAGGAATCAACATCTTAACAATCAGACCAACTTCAACTCCAAGGGCCCTGTGTGCTTACTCAGTTTGCTGGAGGTTTTTGGCAAAAAAGGGATTTTTGTTTCATTCATACAGTCATTTCGGCCAGGGGTGACCAGTAACCACATGGGCCAGCAGACCTCTTGGGCCAGTGGGAGGCGGTGGGGGGCTGGTCCTGAGAGTCACCCCCACCCAGGAAGGCTGGGGTTTGACTCCACTAGCTGCACGCGAGGAAGGGAGCTGACAAAAGGGGACCTGCTGGCGGCAGGGACTCGCTGGGAGGACCTCTGGGCTCATGAGTAAGGCCCTGCGAACTGACGCTGGCACGAGCAGAGTGGTCCTGCAGCCGCGGGTGTGTGGATTTTTCTACCTTCTGGCTTTTGCTCATCCTGCAGACAGGTGTCCAGAACCCAGAATAAGGACCCTTATTTCTGCGACCCTCTCCTGGCTCCTGACAATGAGGCCGCCCGCCTGGACCGTGCCCATCGCACCTACCAGGAAGAACATCCTCTGCTGCAGGCCCTTCCTGGTGAGCTTGTGGAGGCAGCCCTCGCGGATAAACTCCTGCAAGACACCATCGGGTCCCTGTGTGCTGGCCGAGGGCACCTCGGCAGATGGCACGTCACCCTCCACACTCCTCCGAGCCCCTCGCAGGCCCCCTCGGGCCCATCTGCGGCGCCCTCCTGCCTGGATGGATGCCTGAGGACCTGCCGTGCCGCTCCAGCCTCCCTCCCGTCTGCTCCCCTCGGTCAACCGCATCCTGTCTGGTGTCGGGTAACTCGGTGCCCGGTCTCTGAGCTCCCACAGGCCGGCTGCGCTGAGAGCTGGCACACAAGGCAAAGGGCACTGTTGAGGGGCAGCTTCTGGAAGGTTCCACCATGGAGATGACGTGAGTTCAGCTTAAGAAAAGCTGGGCGGGGCAGCTTGAGAATGGGAGGGAGGAGGACAGGACCCCTGGTTCCCACCAAACATCACAGGGGACTTGTCAGCTGCCGCCCTGGCGCTTGAGCAGAGGATTCCTAAGGCCACGAAGGTGCTACAGCCCAGAGTGAGACCCTCCAGTGGGCTAAGGCTCAGCGGGAGCCCCCCGTGTCCCGGGCAGCCCTCTCCCCCCGGGACTCGGGGCTCCCCTCACCGCCAGGCCAGGCCCTGCACCTGCCTCCGGGGCACAGATGTCCGACATCCCTAACTGCCTGCGCCCCGGCTGAAGCACCGTCCCGGGGGCCCCGAACAGTCCGCTTTGGACTATTTCTGGGCACTCTTCTACCGTCTGCTGTTCTATCAGACAAACAGCACGGGCTGGTGCCCCGAGAACACGCCCGAAGACCCCAGCCTTAGCAGCCCTCAGATGACCTGAGCAAGGGCACAGGGAGGAGAGCTCATCCAGTAATCCTCACAGACACAGCGAGATGCGAAACCAGCCCCAACCCAAGGGACAGCCCTGCAGGAGGAGGAGGGCGGCCCCCAGCCCTCTCTGGGCCGCAGCTGGCAGGCCTTCCTGCCGTGGTCGCAGGGCCAGCTCCGCCGCTCCCCAGAGACCCCAGCCCTTGGGGGTATGCTCCCTGAGGTCCTGCCTCCTCGATGCCTGGCAGCACTCACCCTCGGGGCCTCGTCACCCACCTTCAGTTCACAGCCCTGCTCTTCGACCCTGCGCTCAGATAACCGGGGTGGTCTCGTCTCTGACTGATGCACGCATTTCACTCGGGGAGGCCAGGAACCCCGGGGGTTAAGGCAGGACTCGGAGACCCTGACTAATAGCAGCGGTGACGGCAGCAAGGCCGCCCCGGGGAGCCCGCCCCGGCCCCTGCTCTATGTGGCTGCTCCTGTTTATTTGCCCCTCTGGTGACAGTTTCCTGGGGCCACCATCTATAAGTCACTGCGTGGGGCACTCAGAGAAACAACAATGTGACAAGAGCCCTCCCACCTCCCAGGAGCTCCCAGCCAGCAGCAGCCCTGGGAGCCCTCCAGGAGGGAGAGGAAAGGGGCTGTCCTGGCTCCCAGCCAAGGCCCTGCTCCAGGAGGGCAAAAGCTTCCTGTCTGTTTAGTCTTGTTTCTTCGAGCTCATGGTCCCACACTCGCAGTACCTTTCTTCTAACAAGGCTAACGCAAAACAGGATTTATACACCCATGCTCCAATACTCTTACGTTTGTGCTGAAACAGGAACACCCCTGTGCAACCCTTTTTTTTCGGGATCTTAGTTCCCTGACCAGGGATCGAACCTGCGCCCCCTGCATTGGAAGCGCAGATTCTTAACCACTGGACCTGTGCAACCCTTAAAACAATTTTCTTTTGTTGACAGTACTGAGTCCAAAGCAAAAGGAATTAGTGACAGAAAGTAAGCAGCCCGGGAGACATACAGACCCACGGAATACAACTGAAGGTTCAGAAATGAACTCACACTCTGTGGCCCACTGATTTTTGACAAAGGAGTGAAGACAGTTCAGCAAAGGTGTTGGGACAACTATATATCCACTTGGAAAAGAGCAAAGTTGGACCCATATCTCACACCATATACAAAACTCAAAATGATCAGCTCTAAATGTAAGAGCTAAAACATAAACAACTTTTAGATGAAAACACAGGGGTAAATCTTCATACCTTGGATTAGGCAATAGTTTCTTAGCTATGACACCTAAAGCACAAGCAACCAAAGAAAAAAATAGACAAATTAGACATCAGCTAAATTAAAAACTTTAATGTTGTAAATGATACCACCAAGAAATTGAAAAGATAACCCACAAAATGGGAGAACATACTTGCAAGTCATACTCTGGTAAGGTCTGGTATCCAGAGTAGATAAGGAATCTCGCAACAGTAAAAACACAAACAACCCAATTAAAAGGTGGGGAAAAGAGTTGAATAGGCATTTCTCCAAAGAAGGCACAGAAATGGCCAATAAACATACGAAAAGATGCTTGATGTTAGTCACTAGGGAAACGCGAATCACAAGCACGAAGAGATGCCACTATGTACCACCAGCGTGGCTAGGATCAAAGACACGACATGGAGAAGTGGGAACCATCCTGTACCCCTGGTGGGAACGTAAAGCGGTGCAGCCACCGTGGACAAGTCTGGCGATTCCTCAAAGTGTTAAACACAGAGTAACCACATGACCCGGCAATTCCACTCCTAGGTATGTACATTTGTGCCCAGGAGAAATGAAAACACATGTTCACACAAGGACTTGTACGTGACGTTCACAGAAGCACTATTCACAATGGCCGAAAAGTGGAAACAACCCAAGTGTCTATCAGCAGATGAACAGGTAACCAAAATACGGTGTCTCCAGAGAATGAACACTATGCAGGCACAAGAAGGAATGAAGCCCCAACGTAACACACAACACGAATGAAGCTTGAAGACACTGCGCTGAGTCAGAGAAGTGAGACACAGAAGGCCGCACACCGTGAGAGTCCATGTGTATGAAATGTCCGGAGAGAAGTCCAGAGACAGGAGACCGGGGAGCGGGGCGGGGGTGGCTGCTGACACGGATGGGGTCTCTCTTGGGGGAATGAAAACGTTCTGGAATTAGTGGTGACGGCTGCACAACCTCATGAATATACTGAAAGCCACCGAGCCACACATTTTGAATTATATCTCAATTAAAACCAGTGAAGTAACCAGTTCACAGAACTTTCTCAAAGCCACTCACCCTGCCGGGAGCAATGAGGTTCTCTATGCCGACCAAGTCCCGCTGCAGCTCCATCAGCTTCTGGAGGTTCTCCAGCCGGGCGAGGCTGTGCTGGAGGGTGGAGGTCACCTCCGTGATGGCCTTGAGGGCTTCTGCGTGGAGAGGTCCCTCAGTACAGGTGCCCGGGCAGGGGAGCTGGGGGTGGCATGGACGAAACCCTCCACCCACCAGTTTGTGGCAGGAACTGACAATTTAAAGGTGGTTTTAACTCCAGGAGCATTGTACGCAAACTCCTCACAGGACTGCCAGGGACAGCAAGTGTGGGCCCCTGCAGATGACCTGAAACTTGGACTTGTTCGGCCCAAACTGCTGACTAGCTCACACTCAGGCTCGGTGAAGAGAAAGGGGGCAGTCTTTATAAACAACTATTTAACGTTACGGGCAAAGCAGCGTCGGCCGCCCTCGTTTTAGCTGTGCTGCTCTTCTTTCACATTTCCCTTAAAATGCATGGAAACATTTTGGGCAATTTTGTCCCTTCCTTTTTGGCAAACACGAAACACTTGCTTTTAGGATGCAGAGGAAGGGCGCTGTCCACATCATACGGTCCGTTTTGTTCCCTGTACGTCAGAAAGTTTCTGATCTATTCTCAGGACACCGGGAGGCCCGGTGGAAGGAAGGGCTACCTAGTTCTTCACCTTGTACGTTTAGAGACAGACAGTGGTGACCCGACCTGAGAGGCAGTGATTTCCTGCTCTACGTTTGTGCTGCAACTGGAAGTCAGTCCTATCTGAGGTCACAAGGGTCAGGGTTTATTCCTTCGTCCCTCTCACCAAAGCGAGGAATGACAAAGCCCACCGACATCAGAAGCTTCCCTCAGGCCACGTGGCCCCCAGGCGTGCGGTTCAGAAGCCGACCACCGCCCCGTCCCCCCGGCGCCGCGGGCGGAGGACCGGGTGCCCGCGGGGGCGGCGTGCCGGGCGCGCACTCACCGCGGCGGTCGGCGCGGTCCTGGTCGCCGCGGTCCTGGTCGCCGCGGCCGGGGTCCTGGCGGTCGGGGGCGCACAGGCGGCGCAGCAGCAGCCGGTAGTGGCGCAGGCGCTGCAGCGGCTTCAGCAGGAAGGCGTTGAGCGGCAGGTAGCAGACCTTCTGCAGCTCGAAGTCCCGGCGCAGCGCCTCCAGCCTCCGCAGGCGCCTGCTGGCCGCTTCCAGCTCCGTCAGGACCTCGTGGAGCCTCTGGAAGTGGCGGGTGAGCGTCTGCGGGGCGGGGGGCGGCTGAGCGGCTGCCCCCGGGCCCCGCCCGCGCCTCTCGGAGCCCCGCGCGCCCCTGTTAGGTCTCCCCCCACCCCGGTCTGCCTCGGTGGGCATCACAGGGGACCCGCCGGCCCAGCGGCCGCGCGTGCGTGTGGGCCCTAAGCTCACGCCCCGCGCCTCTGCCTCCGGGGCGCGTTCACCGCCCGCCCCCAAAACCGGGGGCCTGGAGGCACTGCGGGCCTCGGGGGCGGGGCCTCGGCGACGAGCTCGCGGCGCCCACCCCACCGGTCCCGGTCCCGCGAGAGCGCCGAGCGCTGGAAGCACGACCCGCGCCGCCGCCCGGAGCGCTGAGGCCCGAGGAGAGGCCGGGAACGGGAGGGAGCCCAGAAGCCCCGTCTCGGGGGCGAGCTCAGCAGGCGCGGCTGCACCGGCCCGCGGCCCTGAGGGGCCCTGAGGCGGGACGCAGCCCTCGGGGAGCGCTCTTCATCCTGAGGAGAGCGCGTCGGGGCGAGTGCCGGCCGGCGGCAGCGCTGCGCTGGGCGGAAGGCGGCTCTCTGCGGACCTGCCCTGAGGGGCCCTGAGGCGGGACGCAGCCCTCGGGGAGCGCTCTGCATCCTGAGGAGAGCGTGTCGGGGCGAGTGCCGGCCGGCGGCAGCGCTGCGCTAGGCGGAAGGCGGCTCTCAGCGGACCTGCCCTTGGGGGGGGGGGGCGTGTCCCCAGGAGGGCGGTCCCCGTGGACACAGCGCGCGGAGGGGCGCGCGGGCTGAGCTGTATGCCGTCCTCGCGGGACGCTGAGCTTCCTGAGGGGAAAGCCGCCCTGCCCTGTGCGTCACTCTCCGGGGAACACCGTCCTGACGGGAGGCCGGCGGCCACACGGCCAGCTGCTAGGTCGAGAGCCGCGCGCACGCCCGCGCTACCTTTAACTGAAGCATGTTGCTGAGCAGGACGTCCCCGATTCGTCGGTGGTCGCCTGTGGCCTGGGCACTGGAAGACCCCTCCCTGGAGCGGAGACGGACAGACACGGTCAAAACCTCGCGACAGCGTGCGAGATACGCTTCGCGTGCTGCCAGGGCCACGGCGGGTCCCAGGCTCAGCAAGACCAGCACCGAGAGGCTCTGAGGGCGAGGCCATCCTCGACAGAGGCAGTCGTCACATCCCAGCCATCCGCGAAACGGCGGTGGCCAGGCAAAAAAGGGTCTCCTTTGAGCCTGCTCCTGTCCCCGCCTCTGGGGTAGGGTGAATGCACGCGACGTTACCTACGGACTAGCGCTGGCCGTCTCGGTGGAACAGTGGCCCTCGTGAATTAGCTAGGAAGCCGGCACGCGGGGCGTTACCAGAGCGCCAGCCTCTGCTCCACCTCGCGCAGGAAGCCTCTGTGGAACTCGTAGATGGGGTCGATGTTGGAGAAGAGCAGGGTCATCAGGTCCGCAGGCATGGCGTCCGCCTTGACCACGGCGCTCCGGAACCACTGCCGGGAGAGCTCAGGGTGACCAAGGGACCCGGCCCCCGACGACGCACGGCGCCGACCCCGGGGCCCCCACGAGCACGGCCCACATCAGTGCCGCGGCTGACCAGCCAGTTTTCACAACATTAGAAAGCAATTCTGGGTGAAAAGCTTCAAAGGGAGATATTCCCAGGTTCACAAACAATCGGACCCAATATTCTGACCTGACATAGACATGTTTTAAGGCAGATACATTTAACAGAACACGTACACATACACACACACGCAGGTCTCACGATGGCCAAGAGCCGTTTCTCGGGGGGGGGGGGGGGATGCTCTGTCTCTGGCCCGGGTTTAAGAAGTATTAAGAAAATCAAAGCAACAAAGGACTTAGGTTTCATACCACGGTAATAACTTCTAAATCCTTCAGGTATGTTCGCTCTGTAGCAAGAATCTCCTTTGCTATGAAATAGGCCTCGTCCGCGGGCGCACACTGCAAGAAGTGCAGACAGCGTGAGCGTGTGGCGCCAGCCACGTCGCCGACGGTCCTAACGCTCCATCTCTTCCGCTCAAGGTAACGCTGTCATGTGATCTTCACGTGCACTTCCTGAGAGAGTCACTTCTAAGTAAAGACATAAGCCCAGCTGTATCTCCCCCAGATGTTTTTCTCATTTTATATTATTCTTTTTGAGAAAAGAACTGCTGTTCAAACAGCAACATATAGTGAAGCTAATTACTCGTTTTGTGATGAAATTATTGTTCAGATATCACTCACAGGACTGTAGCTGCTTAACACACAGATACAGGCACACCTCAGAGATGTAGCGGGTTGGGTTCCAGACCACCGCAATAAAGCAAATATTGCAACGAAGTGAGTCACATGAATTTTTTTGGTTTCCCAGTGCATATAAAATTACATTTCCCCCATACTGTAGTCTATTAAGGGTACAACGGCCTTGTGTCTTTCCCCCCCCTTTTTTTTTTTTTTTGGCCATGCTGCACAGCTTGAGGGATTTTAGTTCCCTGACCAGGGATTGAACCTGGGGCCATGGCAGTGAAAGCACTGAGTCCTAACCACTGGACCGCCAGGGAACTCCCACATTATGTCTAAAAAAACAATGTACATATCTTAATTAAAAACTACTTAATTGGGACTTCCCTGGTGGCAGAGTGGTTAAGAATCTGCCTGCCAATGCAGGCGACACGGGTTCGATCCCTGGTCCAGGAAGATCCCACATGCCGCGGAGCAACAAAGCCCGTGCGCCACAACTACTGAGCCTGCGCTCTAGAGCCCGCGAGCCACAACTACTGAGCCTGCACTCTAGAGCCTGTGAGCCATGACTACCGAAGCCTGCGCACCTAGAACCCGTGCTCCGCAACGAGAAGCCCGCGCACCCAAACAAAGAGGAGCCCCTCCTCCCCACAACTAGAGAAAGCCCACGGGCAGCAACGAAGACTCAATGAAGCCAAAAAGACCCCAAAACAAACAAACAAAAAAAACTACTTAATTGCTAAAAATACTAACCATCATCTGAGCCCTCAGTGAGTGGCAGTAGTAACATCAAAGCTCACTGACCACAGATACCACAACAATCATAATAATAATGGAAAAGTTTGAGGTATTGTGAGAATTATCAAAATGTGACACAGAGACACAAAGTGAGCAAATACTATTGGAAAAATGGTGCTGGCAGACTTGACACAGGGTCACCACAAACCTTCCATTTGTAGGGGAAAAAAAGGCAGTATCTGCGGAGCGCAATAATACGAGGTCTGCCCATACATGAATGTATGTGATTATAAACAATTAAGCCTAACTCACACAGAAGTCATTAAAATTGCCAAGCAGCGTACGTTTTATCCGTGCCTGCGGTTAGAGCCCGAGGCTGGCTGCCGTGGCCCAGCCCCGGGGCTCTTAAACCTGCGTCAGGGCCGCTGGCCGTCTGCAGGGGCCACAGGCCAGTCGGCGGTGACGGGACCCTCAGGAGCGGGAAGGGCAGCGCTGCGTTCCCAGCGAAGCACAGGCCTCATGCCCACCGGGGCCAGGGACTGTGTCTTGTCCCTGCAGGGCCCCACCCCGCCCTGAGCACACCTCAGATAGCCGCCTCCGCCTCGGTCAAGGGCCCGGTGCATGGCCGACCCTCCACTCTCTCCTACCTGGCGGACACCTGGTCCTGCTCCGTCCCCGCACGCTCGCCCGCTGCTCTTCCCCCAGGCGGAGGATTCAGGGCCGACCCTCCCGTGTCCACCGTGCCAAAAGGCACCTGGGACGTGCCCAGGAACAGAGGTCCCTGCCCTCGAGCTGACAGCCTCCCAGGCAAGAAAGCAACTCCAGCTACCGGGGAAGTGACCTAGCCGGACAGCAAAGCGCACAGAAGGACGAAGGGAGCAGGTGGGGTGGAGGCTGGCAGGACAGACAGCTGCCTCCTAGAGAGGGCGGCTGGGCGGTGGGGGCCAGCCCAGAGGTCAAGGATTGGGGGTACAAGGTGAGCCAAGTGGTCACCAGCGGGGCGGCAAGCCAGGGTGTTTGGGGCCTATCTGAGCACATGGTGGTGCGTGGGGCCCAGGATGTGTCTGGGGGCGGGGGCTGGTCAGGAGGCGCAGGGAAGGGCGAGCCAGGCTGAGGGGTGGTGACCCTGCCGGTCAGGGTCCGGGTGGGTGGAGGCGGCGAGTCGGCCGAGGGAAGGAGTGCGGCAGGGCGAGGGTCTGAGTCTGCAGGTGACCCGTTTGGGGAGGAAGATGAGGCCGGGTTTGCACCGTGGGGTCTGAGACTTCTCCCTGGAGCCCTGGGGAGTTTAGGGAGGTTGCGGCAGCAGAGGCCGCTCCTCCTGTGTGTCCCGGAGGCCACTGCTACGGCAGCCGCCCCCTCAGCCGCGGGACACTGGGAGGTTCCACCTGACCCTTCACAGCCTGTCCTGCTGTCCTCCCTCTGGGACTTGTGTGTGGAGCGTCCGCGGGCTGCTTCTCATGCCAGCTTTTCCCACACCACTGGCAGCTACATGGTCCCGTGCCATCTCCTGGTGTCCCGCCCCAGACACCTGCAGGCCGCCTTTCCAAACTTCGCGCTCGTCAATCCTTTCTTTCTGGGCTTCATGCTATTAAAAAATGACTTCTTCAAATCCACTGAAAAAATCACTGAGCTTGTGTGCTCAGTGAGCTCTCTGGGGTCAGAGCGGCCCCAAGAGGCCCACGGTCCTGGTCTGGGAGGCTTCGGCCCTCCCTGCCCTGGTCTCCCTGTGGCCAAGCGTCCCGGCTCTGGTCCGGATTGCGGACACGTCGCACGCACGCTGCCGGTGAGGGTTTCCTGCCTGGGTCCCCACTGAGGCCCGAGACCAGCTCCTCTCCCCGTGGCGGGTGAAGGTGCCCAGAGAGACGCTCGGAAACCACCACGGCAACATCACCGCTGAGGTCGCAGTAATACTGCAGGTGCCAAGGGGACGCCAGCAGTAGAGCGGTCAGCAGCAGCTCGTGGATGGCCAGCCTGGGTCGCCAGGGCCAACCCCTGATTTCCAGAGCAAAGAGCACCTCTTAGGAAACTCAGTGGAGAGAAAGCAAAACAGCTGCTGCTCTGCCAGCCACACCAGCAAGCAGACCTGCCCGCAGGCCCCGGGTCAGAGCAGAGCGAGAGGCCCTGCTTTGTCCCCACAGAGCCCCGAGCCTGGTGCCCACACACAGGCAGGGAAGCAACCCCACCTTCCCTTTCAGGCCTTCCCAACACTGTGCGTCCCCAGCAATTTCTATTAAAAAGGAGAAACAGCACAGCAAGTGGGAGACACGGTAAGGAGGAGGGATTCCAGGAAGCAAGCTGGCACGCGGGCTCCGAGGGAGGGTTGGGCAGCCCCCCCGCCCCCAGCTGGGCAGTCAGATGCCGGCGCGGGAGCCCAAGGCCTGGCCAGCTGACGCCGAGGCTTCCAGGACCTGCCAGGGGAGTCATCAGGAAACCTGGGGGTCTCCCAGCGCGCATCTGGCGGGCCGGGGCCTCGCTGGCGATGCTTCAGGCTATGGCCTCACCAGCGAGCGGGCACGTTTCTCTGCCTGGTCCCCGGCGCTCTGCCTACCGACCCCGCTCTTCCGCGAGGTGGAACAGGAGCCTGCGGGGCAGCTGCCTCTCCTCCCCCACGAGTCCACACGCCCAGCCCCTGGGACGCACCTCCAGAACCGCCTCAGCCACCAGCCCCACGGCCTCGCCTGACCCCCAGGCCTCCTCCCAGCAAAGCGGGGAGGCTGAGGCCCCCAGGATCCAGCCCCGCACTTGGAACCTACGGGCGCCAGGAAGGTGAAAGGAATAAGGAGGCCCGTCTAGGCACAGAGGGACCCCGAGCGCCCCGGAGGTGGTGGGAGGGTCTCAGGACTGGGGAACCCCCAGCCCCTGCTGCCCAGGCCCCCAGCAGCAAGCACCCCGGGGCCACCCACCTTGTGTCTCGGCTCCTCCTGGTCGTCCATCCCGGCTCCGCCAGCGTCGCTGAGGACGGGGCTCAGCAGGGGAGTGCAGCCCTGCTCGGCTGGGCCCAGTGGGCTCAGGCTCGGTGGGGTCTTCCGGGTGGACGGAAGCTGAGGACTCTCCACGGAAAGGCCTGGAAGTGAACGGGCGATGGAGCGAGAGATGAAGAAGGGCAGACCCGAGGGACAGCACCTGCCACCAGGCCCTTCCGGGGACACGCAGGCCTCAGTGTGACATAAAGCAACGGTGAGAACAGGTGACAAGTGAGCGCCCGCTTCCCCAGAGAACCTCCAGGGCGGCTTGGCCCAGGGCTCTGGGTTCCCGGGGAAGATGCGGCCGCGATAGAGCCAACGGGGAGGAGGGTGCGCACGTAAGAGGCCAAACTGAAGCTGACTTATCTGGAAAAGAACGTGTATTCTAAGGCTAACCATTCACTTAAAAAACTGGATCACACTCGTCATACTGTTTTCTACTTCCTTGAATTGTTCGTTAGCAAGGATTTTATTCTGATTTCTAGAATCATACCACAAAAGTAACTAATACTTAATTTTTTCCCCTTCTGAAAATAATGTTTGCTTTTGACCAGACTGAAGCCAAAATTCTGGCCTCGTTCTATCTCATCCAACATTTTGGGATCAAGAAATTCTCTTTTCTATTTAAAAAAATCCTCAAAGGTTTATTTCTAATGTTTTTCTATGAAAGATTAGTAACTATTAAATGCCACATTTGAAAGTTACCTTAAAGCAGAGTTTTAGAGGAGACATTTAACTGTTCAAAAGCAATTTAAGATAGAAATTTACCTTGAGTTTATAAGTGTATAGCGTTTTAACACCCAAACTACCATTATCTCTAAGTATGATTATTAAGTCGGTTTACAAAACGCTAGAAGTAACACAACGGGTTTCAAAACGAGATCCTTTCACACCGTGATTGGGGACCAAATGCAGTTGCCCACGGTGACCAGTTTATAGACCCAAAACTTGGTTTATTCAGCCTAAAGCGTGAAGTGTGTAGGAGGCAGGCTGGTGCGGAGAGCTTCCTGCTGGCGGGGCTGCCACACACAAGCCCCTGCAGCCCTCCACCGTGGCCTGAGGGCGGGGGGGAGCCCTTATTTTCACATTGACAAGTTCAGAGCTCTGGGAAGCGGGGACCCCACCCAGGGCTTCTGCGGAGGAGCTACCAATGCCGGACAGCAGAGCTCTCCTCTGGGATTCTCACAGCCACACAGATTTAAGACACAGAGAAACGTTCACTGACGTCAGAAAACCTGGACAGAGTAAGAACGTGAAATTATTGGAACCAGTTTTATTAAAATCTGCTTTTATTACACATTTAAAATAAGCTAAGCCACCTTAAAAATAGCGTGCCTTGCCTACGTCCCCTCCCCCGACAGGCCTGCCCTGTCACTTCTGCGGGACCAAAGCGACCGAGGGCTCTGGGCTGTGGCCGAGCACAGCTCCTTTGGCTGCAGAAGAGGCTCGTTTCCCGGCGAGCCGTTCAGGGTCACACTCCAAGGTCCACTGTGTCCCTAAGTAGCCCGGAATTGCATAATGAGACACCTCTACACAGTGAAAGTTCAGAAAAGATGTAGAAGCTACTAATAAGCTGTCTACTCATTCTTCCCAGGCATGTTGCTCAAGGTGTGAGAACCAAGACACTCACCCTCGCCGGTTCTGCGAACAAGTCCACGGGGTGACCCTCGCGTCTTCCCGCCCCGCACAGCCCTCCCGCCCGACAGGAAGCTACGAGTGCACGGTTTACCACAGAGTTCTTGCAAAACCTGACTTTATTTTTACAGAGCAGAAGGGGACAGGCGAGGAGGTGGTGTTAGCTCTGAAGCCTCCTGTGACAAGGCTGCAGGCAGGCCCGGCCAGGTGGGCTCGGGGGCCGACAAATGGGCCGACGAGCGGGAGGCCGAAGCCCAGCAAGCGACCCCCTCGGGACAAACAGCTCGTCTGGAATAAACCGGTTTGGTTCTAGGGAGGTTAAAAGCCATCGCTGATATTATCACTGTAGACAAGGCTGCCCTCACATCTGCAGGTTCCACATCTGAAGATTCAATCAATGAGGACGGAATATATCGGGGGGAAAAACGTTCCAGAAAGGCCCCCAAGAGCAACACTTGAATTTGCCGCTCTGGCAACTATTTACACAGCATCTTACATTATATTTACAACTATTCACAGAGTGTTTACACTGGATTAGGTGTTGTACCTAACGTAGAGATGATTTAAAGTATCCGGGAGCATGTGGGTGGGTTGTATGCAAATACGACGCCATCTCACGTAAGAGACTTCCCTGTAAGGGGTTCTGCTATCTGTGGGGTCCTGGAACCAATCTCCCGTGAATACCAAGGGACAACTGTACTTATTATTTCACAAAAATTGTCAACTCACAATTTAGTGACTCGATTAAAAAGCACCACAGACGTTAAACATTTGTTTTTATTAAATCTGTCAGCCGCATCAAAATGTAATACATCATACCTACATCAAATTCTGTCAACACAGACGCTACGAGATGAAGTGAACAAATCTGCGAGGAGCTTTTTCAAGCAAGTGGCAGTAAACGAGGCTGCTGGAGCATGCGGGCCACTGCCTCTCTGTCGTGACGCCGGTGACGCGCGGGCCCTACGCCCAGAGCGCGTCCGTGGGGCCGTGGCTCTGCTGGCCGCTTCCAGGAGCGGCCAGGGCGCATGAAGGCTGCTCTGGACCGTGTGGTGGCGTGACAGGCTCTGACCTTAGAAAGCCCGGTCCACGTGGACGACCTGTATTAGAATGCACACCAACAGGCAGATGGCTTAAGCATTTTTAAGATGCTAAATGTCAAGTTTTAGGTGCCACAGAGTATGTGTAGCCTTAACTGACATGGTGAAGAATCTAAAATGTTTGTAAACCCAGACCTCTGCGTCCAAGGTCCTCTACTGTCAAACAGCCAGGAGGAGTCAATGTTGCTCTGAGTCACAGGACCCGCTCACACGTAGGTGGTGCGCTACTGCCCCACCGTGGCACCGAGAACCACCAAATCCTTGCAGACGAGACAGGTCTGGAAACGCTTCCAAAAGGAAACGCTTTGGGATGGGTGGACAGCTCTCCGTTTCTGCTGTCCACCCGGAGTCCACAGGCAGCCTCTGCTCCCAAACGTGCAGGGTTTGACCATCTCCAAAAAAACACTGAAAAGGTAAAACTTTCGTCTCAGTCACTCTGCAGTGAGCCACCCTGGGAGATGATTTTCTCTGTGGCATTCTTTATTTCCAAACATTTCTAAATATCCATCTTATAATTTTTGACATCGTTTTGAGAAGCACAGTATTGTGCTTTGTGTAACCTCCTTATCGTCTGACCGGGTGATGAAAGAGAAACATCACATTTAGACAGGAAGCTCAGCTACTTTTATTTCATACCTTTAAATTCTCTTCTTCAAAACTCTGTAATAAAATAAACAATTCTGAAACTTTTTGCCTTATAGCGGAGCAACAGTCAGCTCCAGTTTGGAAAATTCAAGGTCAAGTTTGAAGGTTAACATGATGGAGGGAGTGTAAGATCTGGAAGCTCCCTCTATGGCTGGAACAGTGACCACTAATCCCATAAGAAAAGGGAAAAGCTGATTTTTCCAAAGAACCCAGGTAAGCGTGACCTTGATGAGTCGCAGGAAACCACGTCTGGCTCCACTTCTGAACTAGGATGTCACGAGTCTCTCTTATAGGAAATATGGTTCATAAAATAAAAGTAGGAGGTAAAAAAGTGGCTACTCCGAGGGGTCCAAGCTCCAGCTCACCCCTTCTTCCTGCTGTGTGTTTGTCCGTCTCCCAGGGCTGTGATGGCTCAGTCTGGAAGTGGCTGTGGTCACCTGAGACTCAGGGGGTGACGTCTACACGCATGGCGCACCCAGGGGCATTTTCCCAAGTCTTCTCTTCTGTTTCCTTCTAAGCAAACAAGACTCCTTCCTTGTTGAGAGAAACGGGGGTGCCAACCTACAACTCATTCACACTCTGGGCCATTTGTCCGGATGACGCCCGCCAGGTGTGGGGTCTCCTCTGCGCGACACGTGTAGGTCGTGTAGGTGGTCCAGGGGGCACGTCCTTGTTCTAATAAATGACACATTTTGTCTAAAGTTTGAGAAGCGGTGACTTATGGATCTTCTGAACTATTGGAGCGACGGAGGCAAGGGCCCCGAAACAAACTCTTCAAGTAAACCAGGAAGTGCATAGGTGATGTTCGTTAGGAAGGAGATGCAACCTGAGTGAACGTTCTTGGAAAGTAAAGGCCACACAATTTTTACCCTCCTAACTGGTCACCCTGTACATCTACTGGGTTCATCACGGAGGTGTCGCCACCTCATCCCCGCGGGGGTGACGGCAGTGGGGGGCGTCAGTGAGGGATGGGCCGGTGTGATGGGGGAAGAAGTGGAGACCCCCGTGATCCACTGTCCTCTGCTCTAAGGCGGGGTCTCCCAGGGAGTTCATGCCAACAGGAGCCTTTCTAGACGCTGCCAGCCGCCTCCCGCCCCCAGCACACTGGGCACCAGGTGCCTCGAGACCCCAGAGCGAGCCCGGCCCCCGCCCCGAGGGGCCTGCGCCGCCCCGAGCAGCCCGTCCTCAGCCGGCTTGCTGCAGCCGCTGCGCAGGAGTGGGGCAGCCCCAAGGCCTGAGAGGGGCTGAAGAGGCGGGCAGCTCCGCGGACGCAGCAGAAGCTCGCGGCAGCAGAGAGGGGGTCCAGGAGGAAAGGCCAGTTCAGAATCTGAGCAGCTGCCACGCTTCGGGCCGGGGATTTTATCGGGTGGGGTCTAGCTGACTGCGGGGAAAAGGCAATAAAACGGTCTCATTTTCAGAATTAAGAAGCCAACAGCACGTGTTCTGTGCACTATAAACCCGAGAACCGTGCAGCTCAACCCCAACGCTGCCAACGGTGTTGCTCTCAGCCGGCACCTTGGAGGCTCGTGCGGGCCCAGAGCCAGCAGACCACCAGCTCGCCTACATCCCCCTCTGCACACTGACCACGGGGGCCACTACAGGCCCGAGCAGGGCCGCTGAGAAAAGCAAGGCACCTCCCCGACTGGCCTTCCACAGGGGCGTCGCCACCACGGCCGGCATGAGACAGTCTGGGCGCCATGGGGCCAACTGCCTATGAAGACAGACGTGGGTGGTGATGTGAAAAGATACAGGGCTGTTTCAGGGGTTCACCTGACACATGAGATAATCTTCCATGGGTGTAAATCAAAACTATACTCAAGTAGAGGGAAAGGAAGCTAAAAAAGCCATCAAAATCCACAGCAAATATTCCCTTATTTTATTGAGTAAACGAAGAGTTCTGAATTAGTACATATCTGCAAATTTGTAAACGGCAATTTCAACGGGAAACAAATTTTCAAGAACCACAAACCAGGCAACGTCAATGTGTCTTCAAAGAATGAACGAGTTCAGATTTACAGAGAAATGCCATCCCCTTTTCTCCTCATTCCTGGGGACATAGATACGTTCACGCAAAAGACAGCATCCAGGGTCACGGTGGGCAGGGAGCCGCGTGGAGAGATAGTCCCACAGCGGCCCCCGCGCCCCGGCCAGCTGCGACAAGCTCTGTCACTTCAGGACAGGGGCCGGGGCACAATCCCACGAGTGACTCCGTGGCCTTGAGAACAGACACTGAAATGCCCAACTTTAAGTGCCTGAGAGAACGTGAACATTTTCATCTACAAAGTAATTGTTCTAACAATGGATTTCTTTCTGGTGCTCACTGAACCGGGAGGGAACAGCGTACCCTGAAGATGCACAACTGGCATCCCTCGTCACACACACGTAGGGTCGTGACCCGTGTGCGCCACAGAAGCGGAAGCACAGCACACCTGGTGCTCAGCCACTCCTCCAGGGCAGCAGGTGCGAAGGTGCCTGCGGTGAAAACCACAACACACACGGCACCAGAGCAATTAAAGGACTGTGCAAAGTGACGATCTTGGGGATGATGAAAGTTCTCCATGTTAAACTGTCTTGCGCGGTCTTTATTGCCCATCCCTTCATCGTTACTACCATTTTAAAAACGTGTGTTAACTGGAAAAAGGAATCCTACTCTAACCCTGCACTGAGAGAACTCCTGTGTGATATGAAAAGGCACACACAGGACACGCCGTTACCTGCTTTAGTGCTGTCAACCTGACTAACGCGAGGTTGTGCTGTTGTTAGACGCTGGAAATGGAAAGACGATCATAGACTTGATAGCTAGTAAACATAAACAGTCCACGTAAGCGGAGTGCATCATTCTAGGGGACTCGGCAGGGACGGTGGGCACTGCCTCTGGGCTGCGGTGACGGTGCCGGGCTTCCCCGCGGGCGGAGCAAAGCACACCGCGGCCGTGCGCTCTCAGCAGCCGGCGCCGGCGTGAGAAGGGCTGCTCCCAAGCCTGCGGGTCCCACGCCCATCTGCACATTCATCCTGTAATCCGGGTCTACGGGGCCACCCTTCCAAGGTGGTGCCACCGCATAACATGTTTTTTTGAAGAAAAGGCAATCACAATGAACAGCCTTCAGCAAACCCAGGACAGGCCCGCTGCTGGCCTCACTCAGAACCATTCTGGATATTTTAATGTTTCCTATAAACCAGCTCTTACTAGACAGAACACGACAGTGCCACTGCCTGGGCTGCAAGCAGAAAGACCGGGCCTGTAGGAGCCATCCTTCGGGCTCACTTTCCCGGTTGCTGAAGGGTCCCCTCTGGGAGGGGGCTCCTCCCACTTGAGTGAAGGGGAAGAAGGGCTGGGAGCAGAGTCCAAAGAAGCCACAACTGATATCAAAGAAATGGTTTCAGCATAAAAGGAAAGCTGTAAAATTAAACATATCGTGAACACTCTGGAAAAGGAAAGTTGTTCAAAATTTCTCCAAATCTGACCAAAAAGCTAACCCTGAATCTGAAAATAACACCTTCACCAGCAGTGTCCACAGAGCGTCTGGGATGCTGGGCTCATTCTAGAGCCACGCTGCCCATGCGTGGAACAGGGGGTCAGGGGTCGGGGTCAGCAGTCAATGCAGCTGCAGGTCCAGCCTCCAGGGCTGCAGGGCCTGAGGGGCAGACCGACGACAGCCCAGGCCGCTCGGCTTCCCTGCAGGTCACCGGCACAGATGGGAAAGAGGAAGAGGAGACGGACGGGCTATCTTGGCCTTGAGCAGCACGCGGACCGGGCCTGGATCCCGATTTGAGCAGACCAGACGTCGGCCAGCACTTTGTCCACCTCGTGGGGCGACGTCTGCGTGGGGCCAGTGAGGAGGCGCCTTACGTTTCAGAGACACACGGGCGCTGAGGGAGGTCGGCAGCGCGTCAGGCCCACTTTATAGGAGGGGGGCAACACCCGGGGGGACATGGTGGGGGGGGGGACACAGGACGGCCCCGCCCAACAGGCTTGGGCTTCACTCCTGATACGCCTCTTTCCGCTTCTGCATATCCTGAAAACTGTCTAAACAAAAGCTAGAAAATTATCTCCAGTAAATGAGGTTTCATTGAAGAAACAAGACAGAACTTCAACAGGAAGGCCCAGTAAAAGACGTCTGAGAACAGAACTTATTCAGATTCTTTGACATGTGACGACGACCACCCCCCTCCCCCCACCGCCCCGCATCCTGCAGCCCCGGCTGCTGCGCTGGCTCAGACCTTCTGCCCAGACACCAGGACGGGCTGCTTTAAAGACAAAAGGACACTCTGTTAGTTCGGAGCGTCGGCGGGCACGGTCAGGAGACTAACAACCAACCAGGGACAGAGGCAGCCGTCGTGTCAACTAAGATTCAGGAAAAGCGCTGGATGGACCGCCTCCGTACGGCTCCTCGCCATACACGCCCACGGTGCGTCTTTTCAGTGACACAAAATGTCCCAGACGTGCCATCCTCACCAGTGACGTCGGTCACGGTCATACAGTCTCTCCACAGACGCCGGCCAGTCAGCACCAATGCAGACGGACCCGTGGCCTGGGAGGAGCGGAGGCGGCGGGTGTGAACGTCCCAGGACCGGAGCCACGAGGGACCTGGCGCGGCGGTAAGGCAGCTGCGAGGATGGAAAGTACCGGCCCATTAGGCTGAAGCCCCTGCTGGTACCCGACTGACACCATCGACACCATCGACGGACGGCGACCGAGCCTGCAGGGAAGCCCCGGCATCTCCACGCGGCCGCCGGGAACGGGGTCCACACACACGGCGAGGATGGGACTTTCAGGAAGAAAACTAACCTTTAAACACGGCGCTGCTCCACCAGGTGAGACCGGGAAGGAAGCACAAGACCCAGCCAGGGACTCGGTGACAAATTCAGCCCTCGAGGGGCCCGGCCGTGCAGCCTGTGCTGAGCGCTGGCCCCACGTCCGCGGGGTGTGGAGCGCGGTGCCCCCAGGGGCACAGCCACCTTGGCCTGTCTGCACACAGGACCTTGCCCATGGCCTCTGGACGGATGCGTGCGGATGGGGTCTATCAGTATCAGCCAGCAGCTGTGTCGGGTGCACACCTGACCGGAGGAGACACCGTTGCTACAAGAGGCCAAGCCCCCTGCGGCTTGGGGAGGCCCCGGGTGCCCACTCCCCACAGGGAACAAGCCCCCGTCGGCCCCAAGGAAACGGCTGGCCGCCTCGAGCTAACGCCATGCCTCTCGGGCCAGTTGGTGTGTCTGGTTCTGCCTTCCCTGCAACCGAGTACGTGGCGTCCCCCAAGGAAGGTGGAAAGGACACAGTCCCGCTGACACCGCAGGTTAAACCAATGCCTCTCCAAGCACGGTCCCTGGATCCAAAGTCACGGACGCAACCAAGCCTCGGGCACTGAGCCGCCCTGGGCAGGCCCAGAACACAGCACAAGGAGGCCGCAGCCCCCGCTGCCCTCCCCAGGATTTGGGTCCTGTGGGGCCTACTCAAGATTTCGCGTAGTCAAATCAGACAAAACCTCCATCATAATTAATCATGGGCCGCACACCTCACCTTAAAAAGCAGCAACAGGCATAAGGCATATATTCCATTAAAGGTCAACATGAATCAGAACCGTGTAACATTCAAAACACATAGCACCACGTTAGCTGAATCAAAGCAAATGCCAGAAGAATAAAGCTGCAAAGGCTAAATGACCAGCCCCAAAGGATGAGCTAGAGATACTCATCCATTCTAAACCTGCTGCACAGCTTTTAACACCGCTCCAAGCGCAAGTTTTAATTTTTTGGCATTCCAAACGGAACAATCAATCAGAGAATTAGGGGGAAAAAAGAATATCTAGCCATGACCACAAATCACCTTCTGTGTTGAAAGCCGACCATCTGAGCCCTCACCCCCCAAGCAGGTGAGGGTCACCCGGGAGGGAACCCGGGAACCGTCAGGACAGGTTTTCATCGACCTGCTCTCCAGGAGTCAAATTCTTTATGTTACTCTGCAGATCGAAAAGGACTCTCTCTCCCCTTGTCTGAGCAAAGGGGTTACCGAAGAAGAGGCTCACGTCTAGGGGGGCCTCGGCCTCGGAGCCCCACGAGTCTGTGTCGGAGCCGCTCGGGTCCTCAGCCGTCGTGGGCGGGTAGCTGAGCTGCTCTAACTGGTCGACGAGGTCCGAGAAATGGAAGGCCGAGCTGGCCTCGGAGCGGACCGAGCAGGCGGGGAAGTTGGCCATGGAGCTGGCCTCGGACCGGGTGGCAGAGCCGGGCGTGTGCGCAGACAGGCTGCTGGGCAGCGGCGCGTCGCTGAGGGAGCTGGTCTCGGACCGGTGGATCCGGAGCGAGCTGGTGTCGGACGGGCTGAGCAGGCGCTGAACCAGGCTGGCCTGCGCCTTCACCTCCAGCAGCTCCGAGGTGTCGGCGGGGTGCGCGTCGCCAAGGCTGCCCTCCTCCTCAAACTCAAAGCCGCGCTCCCCGCTCCCACGGGCCGGCTCCGGGGAGGACCCCTCCGGGCTGGACGGGGCAGACCCCAGGCGGCCACCCAGCAGGGCCTGCGGGCGCAGACTGCCGTGGGGGAAAGGAAAGGCCTCAGAGCCTCCGGCAAAGAAGGAGATGTCTGCCAGGTCGCCATCTCTGAACTCCTCGAACGCCTGCAGCTGGGCGCTTGTCAATGTGAAAACAGGGCCCCCCCGGCGGCTCTGCCGGCCACACGGGGTCCCCCCCCTGGAAGGGGAGGGGCCCACGGTCAAGGCACCCTCACCATGGCCACTGCGACCCGCCCGCTCCCTGCCGGCACCCCCTGCCTCTGGGCCTAGGGCGGCGCGACTCAGCCCCTCATTGCTGCTGGGGCCACGGCTCCTCACGCCCCGACCCAACCCGGCACCTTGGCAAGGCTGGAATGCTGGCGGCCCGGGGGGCTGGGCCGCGGCCACGCCGCTCCTCTCCGCAGCTGGCCACCTGGCGCTGGGAGCCGGGGGCCCCGTCGGGGAGCCGCTGCTGTCCTTGGAATCGAGCGGGCCCACGGGGGCTGGAACGGAGGCGGGGCCCGCGCAGACGGAGGCACTTGCTGAAGACGGGGACGCGGCAGCCCTCGTGCCCTCGGTGAACAAGATGCTCTGGGGAGCAAACCAGGAGGAGAGAAAAAGGAACACGTGAAATGAGCAACTGCTGCCGGGAAGTCGCAAAGCTAACTGGGCCCAGGTGAGTACATCCGCACCCACACATTTCTGCCGCAGCTTCTACAAAGGAGGGCAGCAGGGCAGACCTTTCCTTTTAGAACTGAAGATCTGTAAATGCAGATTAATCTCTTTTTTTTTTTTGGGGGGGGGGGAAGGATTTATTTATTTATTTATTTTTGGCTGTGCTGGGTCTTCGTTTCTGTGTGAGGGCTTTCTCTAGTTGCGGCAAGCGGGGGCCACTCTTCATCGCGGTGCGCGGGCCCCTCACTGTCGCGTCCTCCCCCGTTACGGGGCACAGGCTCCAGACGCGCAGGCTCAGCAGTTGTGGCTCACGGGCCCAGTTGCTCCGCGGCATGTGGGATCCTCCCAGACCAGGGCCCGAACCCGTGTCCCCTGCATTGGCAGGCAGACTCTCAACCACTGCGCCACCAGGGAAGCCCCAGATTAATCTCTTTTCGTGTGTCTACCACATGGCTTTTTCCTAATCATCCACCATATTCCATATTCTCCGTGAATTTTAAGAGACAGCATCAGAGAACTGAAAGCTTAAATGTAACTTTTAGACTACTCACAAATTTGAACTTTGTTAAAGAAACAAAAATAAGTTCTTTTAATTTCAGTTGATTTAACAAGGAATTCCAAAATAGAAAATGTACCTAGAAGAGTTAAAGAAAGTTTTTATTTAAAAGATCCAATTAAAAAAAAATTTAGGACACATGAGCTTTAATATATGAGGTACAAGTGAAGCTTCTGGAAATACTGTAACAGTATAAATGACAAAACTGTCAACAAAAATTAACTTTGTGCAGCAATAAAAAGGTATAAATATGAAACTATACAGCCGCACACAGAAAGTTGTGAAATAACAGTACATGAAAAGAGCAAGATTCTATGTAAAAATATGCTTGCATGTGGCAGTCAACACACAAATGTGAACACAGGGAGAGATGGCAGAGAAGCAGACCTGAAACACAGAGTCACCGACGTCCCGGCCTCGCAACACACAACTGTCACGTCTGGGACACCGTGGCCAAACGTCTACTGTGTTTGTGTGCGCCTGTGTGTACCTGTTTTAATATAGCCGTGATCGTGTCAAACACACAGGCATACACATTTGTCTCCTGCTTTTCACCCTAAAGATAATAGTAAAAGATCCACTCAGTGAACACGGCTTCACTAAGCAAACCACCTCCTAAGCTGGCATTTAACCTCACTTTGCACTTTTATAGAAGTAGTACTTCTCAGTTGTTTTCCTGACAACAAAAAGCACTGTGTCCACTGCACAAAGAGAAGAAAAAACACATAGAGAGAAGCACAAAGAGAAGATAAAAGCTGCCTGGATCCAATCGCTGAGAGATCATGTTTGACGCTGTGCATACACTTGTCTGTTTAAATCACAATGAGGACATGCCCCCGGCTGCTTTGCCCGCTGCTACTTTCACGCACGGACATTTTCTGGGCTCGTCCTGCTCACGCACTGTTCTCCCGAAACGAGATTTTTAAAGGCTCTTGAGTAGCGGCTCACGTGGACACGCCCAGAACTGCCAGTGACTCACCCGGCACAGACGGTGGTCGCTAGGATTTCTCGAATGACAAACAACACTGTCACACATCTCAATGCACAGAGCTTTCTCTTCACTCAGGACTCCTTTCTGCAAACAGGGTCCCAGGATTGGAAATTCCGCACAAATGACAAAGCTAATTTTAGGACTGTTGTTACAACATTGCCAGATTATTTCCCAAAAGAGGACAGGTGATTATATCGTGTACGTTTTACGCAGAAGGACTGACCTGCCTCGGCAAGTTGGCATTTAGGGCGCGGAGAGACATCCGGGTCTTGCTGTGCTTTCTGCAAACAGAGAACAGGCTGTGAGCCCCCAGCCCTCCCCGCCTGACCCCTGTTTCTAAAGCAGCACATGCTGTGCCGCGAGAAGGACTCACATAAAAATGTGGCCAAGACTCTGTTAACATGCCATGAGGCACCTAACTAGAAATGGCAGGATAACAGAAAACAAGCATCCAAACAAAAAATACACGTCCAGAAGAGGAGAAATTATCCCCTTCACACTGAAGGAAAAGTCCCACATGCAAAGAAACAACATGAATTTTCAGATTCAAAGTTTACCATGCTATGTAAAAACACTACATCTAAGCTAAGCGAAACAGACTAGAACCAAAAAGCATGATCTGTATCTGTACACAATAACTGTAAATAACTGTAAAATACAAACCTATTACCATTAAAATAAATAAAAGAAACAGAACTCAAGTGCCAGAATACACGTTTACATATTTGAAGTGATTTTTATTCAAATAAAGGTTAGAGTATTTAAAACGTTAATTTTAAAAGCCCACACTTTTCATCATGAAGATGAGAGAATTTACCTTTCATACGGAATCCTCTTCATCCCACCATCTTTGACATAATCCACTAGTTGCTTCTGAGTTCTTCCACTGTGAAAAAAAATCAGATTTTAAAGAAAAGAATAAACAGGAATTCACAGCATTAATTTTTCACAAAAGGGAAAGTAAGACTTGCCCATCCTCTCTCATAAGTTTACACATACATTTAAAAGTTATGCTTTGCAACAAGCATAGCCAGTTTTCTAAACAGTTTTTATGAAGCCTATTTTTCCCACTATTTTATTTGCGATGCTTTCTCCAGTTTTACAATAGCTGCGGTCTGTGTGTAGTTCTCTGGAACGTTCACACCACCTCCTTCCTGACTGAGGCTGAGCGGGTTCTCAGCCCCACGGGCAAGGCCGAGGCCCGCCTGGCGCTGCTGCCCCACCTGTATCTGAAGGAGGAGCCCCTGCTGAAGAGGGTGCCTCTAGCTCTGGGCTTCGGCTGATCGGAAAGTCTGAAGAAGGTGTGATACTCCACACACGTCTTCCAGAAGTTCTTACACGCGTCCCTACTCCCCAGCACGAATTCCAGGGTGTCCTGGTAAGGCCCCTGGGAACAAAAGACAAAGGTTCGAGTTACTACATCAAGAATGAAATTTAGGAAGGCAAAAGGCTACTCCAAAGTTAAAGATTAGGACGTTGTCTTCCTCAAAGCTGTATACAAAGACTTCTGGTTCCGTTTACATTTAAGAGAAGAAAAACACAAGGTATGTATTCATTGTAGGAACATCGGGAAAATGTGGTCATCTACAATTACACAATTGCTAACATTCTGAAGTTTACCTTTGTAACCTTTTCCCACCTAGGAAACTAAGGCATCTTTCCAGGCCGGCTGACGCATTTATCTATTATCACCCAATCATTCTCCTGGGGGTTTTCTGGGATGTTTCAGATGCCCAGGACACACAAGGTTTTCAGGCTCACAAACATCACCATGAAGAAACTACTGCATTGTCTCTCATGGTTATTCCTTAGGATAAATTCCTAGAAATGGTATATTGAGCTCAGAAACAATGCACATTTTTGAACCTTATGATATATTATTACCAAATTACTTTCCAGAAAGAGTATAATACTTTGACTCCTATGTTTAATCTTAAAAATCTAAGTGCTTAGGGATATAAAACGTAACCTTGCCAGGTGCAGAGATAGACACAGTTCGGAACTTTGAAATATCATGCTATTCCAAAGAAGAGTAGCTTTGGAATATAAAGCAGTAATTCTCTTCTTTCCCTGTCCTTTCAGAATAACTGCCAGAAACCGTTTTTTTTACTTACAGAGAAAAAAAAAGGCAGCCTTTTACTTGCATTTTGTACTGTTTTTGGCATTCCTTATACTTCTCTCTCATCCACAGAAGAAATATTTGAGTAAAAAACAATTAAGCTATCTGTTCATACTTTCTACCAAACACACTTACATGCCGCACGTGACCCTGGGGTTTGACAAAAGCTAATCAAGTGCCTTTGAAAAGCTTAGGTGAAGCCTCTCCTCCAGATTGGCCCAGAGCTCTGATCTCCTAGAGTGTGTCTAAGCTGACAGCCTCCTAAGCTTCAACCCCACAGCGGCTCAGCTAATCTACTTTTTATTTCCTAACTTCCTTTGTACAGTAGACATGTAACAATGTGAACATCTTTGAATAGTCTGACGTACTGGATTTTTCCAACTATCAGACTCTACAGACATTTACTTTTTCCCCTTTTTACTAATTTCAGTAAATTTATATTTAATTATTACCTTACTGACTCACAATCTCAAAAGAAAGGAACATTTATTTTCTGAAAATCAAGCCTACTTCAATTAGAGCTATTAAAGGGTCAATTTCTGAATCAAAGACACATGAGAATATTGGAAACGCCCCTCTCTTCATTCTGGACAGAAGCTCCGACACTGATTTGCTGTGGCGCTTCTTCAGATCACAGCTAAACACTCTGTATTTCAGCTTTATTACCCAAAGAAGGACTGGCTGTAATAAACCAACAGTTCTCAGCAGCCCTGGGAGCTTGTCGCATGTGCACTCTCTCAGGCCAACCCCACAGCTGAGTCTCGGGGCGGGGCTGCCCCCGGGTATGCTGATATGCCCTCCAGGTGAGAAGTGCTGGGCAGGTCACCCCGAAGCCCGTCCCCAGTCCCGAATCCTGTCCTTAAATTCTTATGTGAGTTATGCTGAAACGATACATAAAGTAACTAAAGGGGCTTCCCTGGTGGTGCAGTGGTTAAGAATCCTCCTGCCGGTGCAGGGGACACGGGTTTGAGCCCTGGTCTGGGAAGATCCCACATGCTGCAGAGCAACAAAGCCCGTGCGCCACAACTACTGAGCCCGTATGCCACAACTACTGCAGCCCACGTGCCCTAGAGCCCGTGCTCCGCAACAAGAGACGGCACCACAATGAGAAGCCCGCGCACCACAACGAAGAGTAGCCCCCGCTCGCCGCAACTAGAGAAAGCCCACGAGCAGCAACAAAGACCCGACACAGCCAAAAATAAATAAATACATTTTAAAAAGAAGTAATTAAAAACTCAGTATTCTAGCAGAGTAAATTCTCTTATAATTTAAAAAGTTCTCGAAATAATACTTACATGGACCTCTGGGTGGAGTTTGATAAGAAACCTTTTCCTCTTGAAGCTGAGCTTTCGGAGCCTGGACCAGTTGAAAGTGTTGATCTTGGTGCCGCTCTGAAATTCAGGAGACAGACGTTCGTTGAGGAACACATTTGTAACCTAGACGCACGCACATGATTTCTCATGAAACAGAGAAGGTTTAAGTCACATCCTTGCCAGAAAGCACAGCAAGCCCCTGATATTTTATGTTCGGAATGACTCTGAATTAAAACGTCAATACTAAACACACTAAATCTCTCTGTTTTAGGAAGAAAACTTTATTTCTTTGATAAAGCTTTATTACAACCTCTTTTTTTCAGTGTTAACAGTGAACATTTTTGAAGCCCCCCTACTGCGAGGAGGGCGGCTGGGAGGGGCCTGGTGGTGGCCGGGCGGGACTGGAGCTGAGCTGGGTTTCTCACTGAAGGGAAGAGGGAAGGATGCAGGGATCCCAGGGGTGCCGGATGGGACCCGGACCCAAGGCTGAACTCCCGGCTCTCCAGAGTGGGCACACTGGGCAAGGACCTCAGCTTCTAAACAATCTTGTCCTCTAAGGAGACCAGGGCCCTTTGCTCTTCCAGGGTGGGGCAGGCAAAGAACAAAGGAACCTGGACCATCTTATTGTGTAAGAAAGTAAACAAGTGCTCAAAAAACTAAGGGGAAAGGTCAAAAGGACACAGGAGGGACTTCCTTCCCTGGTGGTCCAGTGGTTAGGACTGCACCTTCCAATGCAGGGGGCGCGGGTTCGATCTCTGGTTGGGGAGCTAAGATCCCACGTGCCTCGCGGCCAAAAGACCAAAGCATAAAATGGAAGCAATATTGTAACAAATTCAATAAAGACTTTAAAAATGGTCTACATCAAAAAAAATCTAAAAAAAACCACAAAGGGCACAGGAGGCACCTGAAGGGACTCCCTGACGTGGGCCAACTTCAAGATCGAAACAAATAACAACAACAGATCAAGTATCACATTATAACCCGCATTATAACTTGAGTGACAGTACGATTATAATACAAACCCATGAGTCCACAGTGACGTAAAGACAATAAACAAATGAGGAGAAAACCCTCCTAGGATCATGAAGAATGGAATTTAAAAAGTTGCCTTTTGGCAACCATCAGGGAAATTTACAGTCTTCAAGTATCTCTCCACAAAATGCTTACTAATTACAAAGGATAAAAAGTCACTTTGCAGCAAAAAAGCCTGTCAAACGCCTTCCAACCAAGTGATGGATGCTGCCACCACCGGCAATGGGACAGACAGGCACCGCGGGCCACCGCGCGGGCTGGACCAGGCACTCTCTCGCTGCCGTGACTCACCCGCCCAAGAAGCTTAACTAGCGCCTGATCGTCAGCAGGTGCTGGGGGGCCCATGTTACAAAATGACTGGCCTCGAACCTTCCGAAGCATCAAGGTCGGGAGAATCAAGGAGAGAAGGAAGAGAGTTGCAGACCGAAGAGGCCAGAGCGGGATCCTGACTGAGCAGAGCGCGTGACCTCAGACCGGATCCTCTGAAACCACCAAGACCGGGGCAACTGGCGGACGCTGGGTGCGGTCTCTGGGGAAGGAGCGCTTTCTACTGCTCTCGTATCCCTTCTATAACCGTAAAACGTTTCCAGAATTAAAATGTTAAATGTACTGAAACACTTTTCTGGCATTTTCTTGTCTATTCTTGACTATCATGACCATTTACTCTTTTCTACAAATTCAAGATGGGGGGAGGCAAGGTGAAGAATGTTTTCCCTTCAGAGATACTAAAACAAACAAACAAACAAAAAAACCACAACAACTTAAGCAATTAAAGAGGAAGGAGGCACTGAAACATGCACGGCACGGACAAACTCTGAAACAGGGGAAAGCTGTCAGGCACAAAGGCCGTTGACAGGAATGTCCAGAAAGGAAATCCGCAGAGACAGAAAGCAGATGAGTGGTTGTCAGGGGCGGGCAGTGACTGCTACGGTGTATGGGGTGAGGCTGGGATTTAAACGTTCTGGAGTTAGTGGTGACGGTGACACAATTCTGTGAATATACTAAAAACAACTGAATTATACTTTTAAATGGTGAACTTTACGTTATGTGTGAATTATATCCAGTTTTAAAAATTCCTGAGTTAAGAAATGTCCTTGAGGCCAAGATACAAATGACAGGGTCTAGATGAGACCCAAGTACTCCAGCTCCCAACACTGTCCAGACACGAAGTCGCTTCAACTACTACTCAAAGTAAAATATTCGAGGGTTTTCAAATGTGTTCTCAAAAAAGCAAACAAAACAACCAAACCATAAAACATCAACAAAGAAAGGAAAAGAAAACACCCACCGCCAGCTCTCACCCCTAGATTGTAGGTGCCTAGGGCAAAGGCTTAAGAAAGCAGGTGGCAGCAGGAGGGGCAGGGAAGGACCTGTCCTCCCCAGAAAGACACAGAGAAGAGCGAGAGACACACTGTTCCCAGCTGCAAGCTTGCCTTCCCATTTTCCCTTTGGGTCAAAATAAAATATCACCATATCCCAGGGCTTTAACCGAGTCATAAATCACAAGTGGAAACAAAGAATCCACGGATGACTGCCCTCACTCTGCCCTGGGCAACCCTGACACTCACCCAGCAGTGCAACGCTCAGAGCCACTGCTTTCCTTTTGGATTTTATCAAAAAAATCCATGGCTCAGCTGTAAACGCCAAATAAGACCTGAAACAGAACCCAGAGGCTCAGGGCTCTCCAGGCCGGCCCAGACAGAACTGCCTTCCGGACCTGTACCCGCATGTCCACACAGCTCTTTCAAGGCTGCTACTGCACCCTGCTCCAAGATCTCGTCTCCTGGACTTCCACACCCACCACGACCTCACGTCCACCCCTCCTCACACTCCCTCCATTTTTGGTAAATTTAAAAATCGGTATTTATATTACTGATCACGTAAGTATTACTTGCAAGTTGAGCCAACCTGAATTATAACTATACTTTTCTCCTTTGCTTTTTAAAATTAATTAATTAATTAATTTTGGCTGCTTTGGGCCTTTGTTGCTGCGCGCGGGCTGTCTCTAGTTGCGGCGAGCGGGGCTACTCTTCATTGAGGTGTGCGGGCTTCTCATTGTGGTGGCTTCTCTTGTTGCGGAGCATGGGCTCTAGGTGCATGGGCTTCAGCAGTTGTGGCACGTGGGCTCAGTAGTTGTGGCTCGCGGGCTCTAGAGTGCAAGCTCAGTAGTTGCGGTGCACGGGCTTAGCTGCTCCACGGCATGTGGGATCTTCCAGGACCAGGGCTCAAACCCATGTCCCCTGCATTGGCAGGCGGATTCTTAACCACTGTGCCACCAGGGAATTCCGCTCCTTTGCTTTTAATTTTCCTTGAGTCACTAACTGCCTCTTCTCATTTGCTTAATTTCTATGTACCCATCACTAATTCAGCCCAAAACTTCCCCGCAGACCTTTAAAACTCTTCGATATGGTCTAACCCATAAAGCCACCGGTCAGTTCTTCCCCCTGCCCCCTCACCGGCCGCACCTCCCGGCTTGCGGGATCTCAGTTCCCCGACCAGGGATTGGACCCGGGCCCTGGCAGCAAAAGCACCGAGTCCTGACCACTGGACGCCAGGGAGCTCCCCCGATCAGCCCTTTCTTGGAGGCCACCTCTGTCCCTTATGTTGACGAACGTCCTCCCCATCCGAGCACAGCCCGCCCCTCTGCCTTCTCCAATCCGAGTCACCCTGTTTCCTCAACTCCCATCTGAGTTTCTCTCTCCTCCAGTGTCGGCCTTCAAAAGGCTGTGCAGGAACTGCATGTCTGAAAACGCTTTCAATTTCTCTCTGTACATGAGTCACGGTGCCCAGGGCACAGAATGCCAGGCTGGAAACGGTCCTCTTTCACATGCAGAGCCTCTGTCTCCAGCTTCCAGCACTGCTGCTACCAGCCCGGCAGCGCTCCAACTGCCCCCGCCTCTGGCAGCTCACGCCGACAAGTCCTGCTGCCATCACACTGCGAACCTGTAGGCACCTCCAACCGGGAACTTTGTGCCTTGAGTTGTGGAAGCTTTTTCTCATGTAATTTCTTTAAGAATTCCTCCACTGCTTTTTGGTTACTGCCTCTAGAATTCTGGGATGCTGGACCTCCTGGATGGTGCTGGAATTTTCTTTACTTTTCTCTCCCATCTTTCACCCTTTATCTTTTATTCTGTTCTGTGGAGATTTCCTCAACTGCATCTTCCAAACATTCTCGTTCTGCCAACCTGCGTCACTCTTGCTCTCCGTAACTGCCCTGCTCTCGTTTCAGAGATGCAAGCTTTTCCCTTATTTCTGTGAGGCTTTTTAGAAAACGTAATACACACAAATTGAAGGTCTGTGGCAACCCTGCACTGAGCAAGTCTATGGGCACTGTTTTTCCAATAGCATTTGCTCACTTCGTGTCTCTGTGTCACATTTTGGTAACTCTCACAGTATTTCCAACCGTTTCATTATTATATTTGTTATGATATCTGTGATCAATGATCTTCGATGTTACTGTTGAAAAGAGATTATGGCTCTCTGAAGGCTCAGATGATGGTTAACACTGTTAGTGATACAGTATTTTTACATTAGAAAAAAGAAAGAAAATGTAATACAGTAACATACTAACAAGGTTCAAATTCTAAAGGTACCAAAAATGAGTCCAGAATGAACAGGCCCCTTTCCCCACTTCTAAAAGCCTGCCGGCTATAGGAACCACCCTAGGGGCAGTCAGCGCCAGTTCATTTTGTAGGGAATAAATAGAGTGTGTGTGTGTGTATGAGTTCCCCATAAGCGGTAGCAAATTCCACACACGGTTCTGAACATCTTCTCCATATAACGATACATCTCAAAGAATGTTTCACGTATCAGGACACAGAGAACACCTGCAACCTTTGGACAGTTGTCCAATTATCCCATAATACGGATGCACCACCATTTATTTAACCAGCTTCCTAATAATTAATTACCAATATTTTACTATTACAAACAAGGCCAGAATAAAAAATCACAAGAGAAAAAGTTCACACTCGTGCTAAAGCTGTGTTCCGGTTCCTCATGAACGTGATACAGGGTAGAGCGATTTTTCTGTTTTGCGAATCTGGTAGAGGAAAAACAGTACCCTCTCTGAGGAACCATGCTTTCCATCTCTTCCACCCCCGGCACAGTTTCTGTTTCTTCTGAGTCTCTTCTTCCCACAAATTTGGTACCTGTCCCTCAAATACCATCTTCCTTTGAAGAAAGGCTTTCCTCAAATTTCTGGTGACCCTTGGTCATCGTCTGTGTTTAACAGCAAGGTTCTGGGTGTGCCTGAGTTAGTGACCATCCTGGTAAACACTGGCCAGGGGATGCTAGTCTAAGGGACATCACACAAGGGACAGAACATCTGTGTCCTAAAGTGCCTCTCCACGGACCGCTTATTAGTTGAAAGAGGAAAACCAGTAACTATACAGTAGAAGAACCAGAAAACACAGGCATCAAGGTTCGCATCGCCAGGGAGGCCAGGTGGCATCTCGGGTGTGACCCCCGAGGGGGACACACGTCACCTGGGCAGTGGTTCAGCTGGGAACACGTCACCTGAATCTAATCACAGGAAAACAGCCAACAAACGCAGACGAGGAACTTTCTATTACAAAGGGGCTGTGTTCTTCAACACCGTCTTCATAAAAGAAAAAAGAATGTTCCAGATTAAAGGCGACTGCAGCATGACGGCCTGGTTGCAGACGGGATCCGGTCCTGCGGGGAGACCACTGGCCAGCTGACAGGAGTGGGGACGGACCCGTGTGCCAGGTGTGGAGAGCCCGCGGCCTCAGCGGTGACCGACCGTGGTCACGACACGGAACATACTCTGCTCTCGGGAAACGCACACTGAAGTTCCCGGGGGAGAGGCCCCGACGCGTGCAGCTCACTCCCCAAGGCTTCAGAGAAAACTGTGTGCGTCTGGGCGGCAGGGATAAGAACACAGGCCAGCGGGAGGTGCAAATGGCGACAGCTGAACCTGGGGGACAGCTGCGTCGGGTCTCTGTGTGCTACTCTCATTCTCACGGCTTTTTGGGACGTTTGAAAGCGTTTCCAGATGAAAGTCTTTACAAGAGGAGGCCCTGAAGTGCTGCTGGCTGGCAGCTCCCAGGGCGGCAGCGGGGCCCCGACGTCAGAACCCCGCTCTTGAGGCGCCTCATCTCCACCTTCCCACGGGAGGGAGGCGCCTCGGTTTCCTTTTCCATTCTTTGTTCTTACTGATGCAAGGTTAACAAAAATTCCTTCACTGTCATGCCGGTGGGGATTTTGAGGGAGTGGAAATGAATTCAATCTGCCGCCTTTCATTTCAAGTCGCTAACCTCATGCTTTTACAGTTTCTCCTGGTCATAAATTATTTGTCCTTTTCTGGAAAAATGACAACGGCTTGATTCTGAGGGATGTGATTTCCCCCTCTGTGCCAGGTAGGAACCGCCATCAAAGGGAGCGGGTGTGGGAGACGCTGGACGCCACTCAAAGGGCCTGGAGTTTAGGTGGAATGTAACAGAACTGACATTCTAAATGCAAAATTAAATTTTTTTCCGACGGGAAATTGAAATTTGCTGGCTAAGTTGAGAAAGGAAAAGCAGAAGAAACGAAGTGTCCTTGATCAGGGAGGCCTGGATCAGACCAGCCGTTTCAGGCGCCGGCAGCGAAGACGGGCCACAGAGGGAGGAGCCGCAAAGCCAGCCCCCGGACGCCAAGAGCGCCACCGCCAACCCCGGGCACCACGTTCCACTGGAGGCGCCCGGCTTCATGGGCCGCGAGCAGGCAGCTCCTGGAGGGGAGGCGGGAGCATCTGGCGAGGCGAGGGCTCTGGAGCTGCAGGCCGGCGCCCTGGCAGCTGTTTCCGGGCGCGTCACACCCCACGGCCCGGCACACGGACATTCACCACAAACACAACTCAGTGGCCATTTATGTAACACTCACCCATCCGAACGCCGCTACCGCACACATCGCCGGGACCCCGAGCACCGCCCTCGGAGGGTCCCCAGGCTGCTCTGTCTTGTGCTTTAAACAGTGACTGTGACCCGTGGCGGAGACCCCACAGGGCAGCCAGAGCCCGGGCTTGAGGTTCCAAGGGGGCAACCTTCTGTCAACATTAGGACAGTGGGACGTGACTGAGCGCCCTGGGGGCCGTGGGCCCCGTGACAGTGAGTCCAGGATAAGAAGACAACTTCTCTAACGGGTGAGAGGTCGGATCGGAGGGTCCGCAAAGCTCTTCCTCCAAGTCTAAGACGGATTCAGCAACAAAGACTTCCCAGCGCACGTAAAACAACCCCGCAAAGCCACAGCACAGCCGCCCTCCTACCTGGAAGACGAGGACGCCCATGTGGGAAACGGCCAGGTTGATCTTGGCCCCCTCCCTGTCAGAAGCCGTGTGAAACCTGATGCCGTACATTTCCAGCTTCCGGGCAATTTCCAGCACCTGGAAATCCGACTCGGCAGGCGTCTGGCCCCTGTAATAAAAGACAGCATGATCACAACACTTCTGAAAGAGCCGAAACACAGGACAGAAGCGACCAGGAAAACAGACCACAGAAACAAACCAACAAAGGAGGCTCTGTTCTTCAGAGGGTCGGTCACTCACTGTATGTTTATGTTCCCACATCAAACAAAACACCGCACACAGGCCACGGAAACTGCCCGCTTGCTTCTGTTCTGTAATCCATTTCCTAGTGGGTCGAATGTTTTCTTTGCACTCATTAGATGTTCAGCCTTATAATTTTATCTTAACACAAAGTAACGTGCAAACATTACGTGCAGAGACAAATAGTAAATAAAGGAAATACCACAGATAACTCTAGTATCTCATTAAACCCATTTCAAAACTTTAAAAAACTATTTTCAAAAAGTACAATTCTAACCATTAGAATACACTTTTATAAAAATGAAATTATCAAAATGAATAAAAATATAATCACCAAAACAACTGGTTTTATTGACACCTCGCACGCGGCCCACATGGCGCAGAGCAGCTCCAAGGCGTGATGCTCAGATAAGTCCCAAACCCTCCATGTGGGATTTTCCATTAACAACTCTTTTTTCTTCTTACTTCTGATTGCCTGAGTTTTTGGATCTTTAAGGAATAACACAACTGTTTGCGTTATGCCATTCTTGTGATTTCCATTCTTTGACTAAAATGTCTGTTCTCTGAAGTTGATATAGACATCTATTAACTTACGTTTTAATAAATCGCCTTCAACAAGATGATGATTCCATTGTATATCCACCACATCTTCTTTACCCATTCATCTATTGATGGGCACTGCTTCTGCATCTAGGCTATTGTAAATTATGCTGCTATGAACACTGGGGTGCATATATCTTTTCGAGTTAGTGTTTCTCTTTTCTTTGGGTAAATACCCAGGAGTGGAATTGCTGGATCATATGGTAGCTCTATTTTTAATTTTTATTTATTTATTAAAAAAAATTTTTTTTAATTGGAGTAGAGTTGATTTACAATGTTGTGTTAGTTTCAGGTGTAGAGCAAAGTGAATCTAATACATCCACTCTTTTTTCAATCATTTTCCCATATAGGCCATTACAGAGTACTGAGTCTATTTTTAAATTTTTGGGGAACCTCCATACTATTTTCCATAGTGGCTGTGGCAATTTTCATTCCCACCAACAGTGCACGAGGGTTCCCTTTTCTCCACATCCTTGCCAACACTTACTTCTTGTCTTTTTTTTTTTTTTTAATATTTATTTATTTATTTATTATTTATTTATTTTGGCTGCTCTGGGTCTTAGTTGCAGCAACGCAGGATCTTTGCTGCAGCGTGCGGGCTCTTAGTTGTGGCATGCGGATCTAGTTCCCCGACCAGGGATTGAACCTGGGCCCCCTGCATTGGGAGCACAGACCTCTGGACCACTAGGGAAGTCCCCTCTTGTCTTTTTTTTCTATCGAAGTACAGTTGATGTACAATGTTATATAAGCTATAGGTGTGCAATATAATGATTCACAATTTTTAAAGGTTATATACTCCGTTTATAGTTATTATAAAATATTGGCTATATTACCTACGTGTACAGTACATCCTTGTAGCTTATCTATTTTATACTTAGTAGTCTGTACCTCTTAATCCCCTACCCCTATCTCACCCCTCCCCACTTCCCTCTCCCCATGAGAAACCAGTAGTTTGTTCTCTATATCTGAGTCTGTTTCTTTTTTGTTATATTCACTAGTTTGTTGTAGCTTTAGATTCCACACATAAGTGAAATCATACAGTATTTCTCATTCTCTGTCTGACTTATTTCACTTAGCACAATGCCCTCCAGGTCCACAGAGGCTGCTGCAAATGGCAAAGTTTCTGTCTTTTTTATGGCTGAGTAGTGTTCCATTGTACAATACGTACCACGTCTTCTTTACTCATTCGTCTGCTGATTTATTGCTTGTCTTTTTGATGACAGCCATTCTGACAGGTGTGTGGTGGTATCTCATTGTGGTTTTGATGTGCCCTTCCCTGATAATTAGTGATGTTGAGCATCTTTTCATGTGTCTGTTGGCCATCTGTCTGTCTTCTTTAGAAACATGTCTCTTCAGGTCCTCTGCCCAGTTTTTAATCAAGTTGTTTGCCTTTTTCATGTTGAGTTGTATGAGTTCTTTGTATATTTTTGCAGACATATAATTTGCAAATATCTTCTATTCAGTAGGTGGCCATTTGTTTTGTTGATGGTTTCCTTTGCTGCACAAAAGTTTTTGGTTTTATGAGGTCCCATTTGTTTATTTTTGCTTTTGTTTCCCTTGCCTAAGCAGACAGATCCAAACAAAAATACAGTTGACCCTGAACAACTCGGGGGTTAGGGGCACCGACCCTCTGCACGTAAGTTACAGCCAGCCGTCTGTACCCGAGGTTCTGCATCTGAGAATTCAACCTGCCTTAGACCGTGTAGTATGCAGCGTCTACTAGGGAAAACAGTCCATGTGTAAGGGGACTCACCCAGTTCACGCCCAGGCTGTTCAACTGTCAACTGTATTGCTAAGACCCGTGTCAAAGAATATACTGCCTGCTTTCTTCTAGGAGTTTTATGGTTTCAGGTCTTACGTGTAAGTCATCTTTTAAAAATATTTATTTATTATGTTACTTATTCGGTTGCACCAGGTCTTAGTTGCAGCATGCAGGCCCCTTAGTTGTGGCTCGCGAACTCTTAGTTGTGGCACGCATGTGGGATCTAGTTCCCTGAGCAGGGATCGAACCTGGGCCCCGTGCATTGGGACTGTGGAGTCTTACCCACTGTGCCACCAGGGAAGTCCCCTTACATGTAAGTCTTTAATCCATTTTGAGTTTATTTTTTGTATATGGTATGAAAAAGGGGTCCAGTTTGATTCCTTTGTGTGTGGCTGTCCAGTTTCCCAATGCTGTTTATTCAAGAGGTTGTCTTTTCCCCATTGTAGAGTCTTGTCTCTTTTATCACATACCCACAGGTGTGTGGGTTCATTTCTGGGCTCTCTGTCCTGTTCCACTGATATGTGTGTCTGTTTTTATGCCACTGCCCTCCCGTTTTGATGGCTGTAGCTGTGTAGTTGTTTGAAATCAGGGAGTGATAACTCCAGCTTTGTTCTTCTTTCTCAAGATTATTTTGGCTATTTGGGGTCTTTCGTGTTTCCATACAGACTTTAGAGATATCCGCAACACTTACAAACACGTGCACACGTGCACACGAACACACAACGTGCAGGCGTGGAGCCACCTCTCAGGTCTGGTGCTTCACTCCCCTCAAGGCAGGTTCTCGGTGTAGCTGAGCAGAGACTGGTCACCGTCCCGCCAGCCTCCCCATGCCTGGGGGGGTCACGTCATGAACCCCCACCCACCGGGCCTGGCGCTGAGCTGCTCCCACGGGGCTGTGGACCCCATCCTGAAGCACTCTTCCCCAGGGTCCGCGGCCCCAGGCTGTCTTCCTTCCTCTGGCTGCTCACGGCCCTGTCCTGACGGCCTCCTTCTCACGGCCTCTGGGGCCTCTCCCCACCCCATCCTCCAGGGCCGCGTCCTGGCCCCGCTGTGTCTCATCCCTTCCCCAGCCCCGCTCTGCCTCACCCCTTCCCCAGCCCGTCTCACCCTGCACAGTGCGCTTCGGCTCCACCCCTGCCCCGGGCGCTGCTGCCCAGGTGGGGCGCTTCACACCGCGGCCACCCCACCCTCCACGGGTGCCGGCTGCGGCCCTGTGTGTCCTGGCAGGAAGGGGACCTTGCCCCCAACTCTAGGAACAAATCCCACACAGGTGACCGTCCCCTTTGGGACAGACGGGGGACTCCCTCAGGCTGGCACGGGGAAGGGGCCCTCTGCTCGGCTGGTCCTCAGGGTCTGGGTGTGACACGGGGCGCGGTGCACTCCCCTGCCACCAGCCAGAACCAAGGCAGCCTCGAAAGAGGCCACGCCCAGGGGGTCTAGGAAGCGGGGCCAGAGCCCCAAGGGCCAGGTGCGCGCTGAGACCGCGGCTGGGAAAGGGCGGCCCTGTGTGCACAGCTCGGACGCCCAGCGGTGCCCCAAACCACCACGCCCAGGACGGAGCTCAGGCCTTGGCTACGTTTCACCACGTGACGAAGGGGGGCCCACAGCCCAGGGCACGCGCGGCACCGCAGGGCCACGTGCAGCCTCCCGCCAGCAGCTGGGGCTGTTACTGGTCCCTAGAACCTTGGGTGCCGCGCCCCCATCCCCAGGCTGTTGTCTCTGCCGGCATCCTCCCCGCAGAGTGGGCTCTGCCTGGCACTGCAGCCCACGTGCCACAAGTGACACATCTGTACAGACAGCGCCACCCCGAGCCAGGCACACAAAGGCCCGCCGGGGGCTCTGAGCGGTAAAGGCATGGAAACGCGCGCGGCCTCACAGGGAAGGGCCTCCTCCAGGGTTGGAGCCTGCGTCTGCGTTGCCCAACCCCCGCCCTGCACGCGACGTCAGTGCGCTTACCTCTCGACAGGCTCCCCCCAAAGGGCGCCCAGTCCTCCAGGACCCCTCCCCATCGAGCTCTCCCTCTGGTGAACTCAAGCTCACAACCCCCGGGCCCGGGGCCGCCAGCCCTTCTCACGGCCCCCCCATCTCTCTTCCCCTCCTCCTCCGGGTCGCCCTCACCTCGTCCCAGCGTCAAGCCTTAGGGAAGCCAGGCAGCAGGGCTGCAGCAGGAACCATCCCGCCTGACACCTGAGGGTTGGGCGCGGCCAGTGCGGGACCCCGTCCACCGCCCCCTACTTAAGGAGGGACACCAGCACCGCCCGGGGCCCGGGCACCCTGCCAGCCTGTCCCGAAGCGGCCTGTGGACGGAGTCCCGCCCGGCCAGCCGACTGCCCCGACGTCCGGCGTTGCCGACTCACACGTGCTCCCGGTGGAGCTCCAGGATCCGCTCCAGGGCCCGCTCCTGGCCCGGCAGGTACTCGTGGGCCCGCAGGTGCTCCCGGTCCAGCGCCTCTTCGTAATCTCCTATTTCCGCTGAGACGAGAAAGTAACAGGCGGTCTTTTTCACGTTTACATGAAGAAAAATACAAGTGTTTGTGTATGCAAATGCGTAAGTTAAAAGCAGAAAAAAATTATTCTAAATCTGTAGTAAAAAAGTATATCCCTTAAATAAACAAAATGTTGTATTTTATTTTTCCAAATGTTTTATGCCGTTAAAGGCAAACATAAAGGCAGGCGAAGAGAATTTTTTCTGAGTGTTGAAGAGGAAAGACGCTGGTGAGCGGCCCCAGGGAGGGAAACTCCGACCTGCCGCTTTACCCTGTTGCTGCGTTGTAAACGTTTTCTCTGTAAGTTGTCTCAAGACTACTGTGACCAGGATAAGGTCCTTTATTTTGTTTCAAGATAGTATATTTTAAATTGTTTCTTCCTTCAGGCCCTCTCAAATTCTTGAGGAACAATGAATGTTTCTTTCTAATTTCATGTATTTTAAGGCCACACATATTTTCAAAATAGTAGTTAAAGCCCAATAATTTTAAGCAACATACTTTGTTTTGAGACAGTCTCAAATCACAGAAAAGCTGTACGCACAGGATCACACCTTGGTACGTGTTTTCTACAAAACAGGACATTCTCATGCATAACCGCGGCACCGCCACCCAGGTAAGGACAAGACCACCATCTGCTGCTGCAACCGAGCCTCAGAACCCGTTCACGCTTCAGCAGCCGCCTAACTTCAGAGCAAAAGACCCGCTCAGAATCCTACACGGCATCTGGCTGTCGCGGCTCCCCACCGTCCTTCCATCTAAGCAGCACACGTCCGAGGTGGAACCTACAGGCAGACAAGTTCTTCTAAGATAACTCGGCTGCGCACAGAGCCCTCAGCAAGAGGCACTACCGAAGGCCGTCTGCACTGAAAAGCCACCTGCCGCCTGAGAGGACCTCAGGACAAATCACAGATAACTAAGCCTCTTCCACACTTGTGCTTATGGGCGTGAACGGGTCCCATTGCGCAGGACGGCAAACCTCTGGTAAAATCTGCTATTTGGAGAAAGTGTGTCAGGGGAAGGACCAAGTAAACTGCACATTAACCCATTAACTTAGAAGTTCCTAAAATTCTGGAATCTCTCTACATCATACTTCCTGAGTTCAAATTTCAGAAGTATTGGTTCTATGCAAGGAAGATGCGGTCCAGCCCCTAGTCCAGAGGCCAGGCGGGGATTTCCTTTTCTCTGTCCCGCGGGGGGAGGGGGCTGGAGACCCCGGGCGAAGCGCGCACCTGCCCTCCAGACCCTCCTCTTACGCTTCTCCCAGTTCGTGCCTGAAGTCACCAGGGCGCTCCACACGCTCAAACCACCTCTCGCTCTGAGATACTGAAGGGCTTCCTTTGTCCTTCGGGGACTGACGCCTGACTTGTCACGGGGGCTGTGACGCTCTCCCCAGAGTCGGGGTGCTGCCTGGCCCCCCACTGGAGGTCCACGGGCCACGTGAGACCTCGGGGAGGATGCGTGGCCCGTCTCCCCTCCCAGGTGGGAAGTTAACCCTCAGCTCTGCAGAAAAACCTGCAAACTGAACCGCCCGTCCTCTGCTGGTGCCCCGCCCGGGGCAGGTGAGTCAGCCACAGGCGCAGCCGTCCCGTGTGAGCGCGGGGCCAGGCGGACACTCACCCTGCAGGAGGTGGGACGCCAGGAGGGCAGCCGTGGTGTCCGTGCAGGTCAGACGCTCCTCCAGAAGGTCTCTCTTAAGTTGCAGGGCAAACAAGTATCTAGGAGGGAGTTCCAAGCACAGAGATCAGCTCCAGCGCTTCTGAACGCACTTCCCACGTCTGTCTCAGGAGGACACACAGCCCCAGGCCACACCAGAGCAGGCGGCGAGCAAGGGCGGTCACAGGGGGCCTGGCACCACAGAGCTCAGCGCGTCCACACGGCGGGCGGCCCACACGCCGGGCACACCGCAGCCCAGGGCACCAGAGCACCTGGAGCCACACCTTCAAGGGGGAAGCTCACAAATTCGTGCCACTTCTGTTACACACACAAAACTGCACTCGCACTTCTGTGTGAAGTAGCAGAAATAGCCAATGAAGACAAAGCTTCAAAGCTATGAAGCTTTAAGGCAAACTGATAACGTTTGGTCTTGGCTAGAATCTGAGAAACAGGGTTCTTGAATTAACTGGTGAGAACGTAACAGAGAGGGTGATTGAAACTACTTACATATCCATTCATTCCACGAGCAAATAATCCCCGAGCACACATGTGCTCCAGGTGCTGTCCTGGGAGCTGGAACTAGGACGGGGCGCAAGACAGACCCCCGCCCTCGTGGGGCCCCACGCCAGCGTGAGCCGTCCGGTTTACTGTGCTCCCGTGAACTTGAACTTGAAATGGACGCACCCTTGGCCTGAAGCAATCCCACCCCTATGAACTCTTCTACAGAAACACTTCCAGGGTTCACAAAGACATGTGGACAAGGCTATTTATCCGCAGCATTATACCAGAGAAAAACTGGAAACAATCTAAATTTGCACTAACATGAGACTGGCTAAATAAATGAGGTTACAGCCATACATGCTAATACGGAAAGACATCCATGGCATGCCGTGGATATGTGGGGAAAAAGAACCTCAACCTGCAGTTCTCTATGGAGAGTCTGATACTGTTTTGTAAAATAATGACTTAAAGCCCCACGTCCACTGGCATACTGCTGTGAATTCATCTGGAAGACTCACGTCCAAGTGTTAATACTTCTGGGAAGGGTGGGTGGGCCGGGAGTGAAGAGGAATGCTGACTTTTTACTCTACATAACTTTAAAGTGTTTCTTCTTTTACCACAAACATGCAGTTTTTTTATAAATAAAAAAATGGCCTTCTGCATAAACCCGGCTTGGACCCAGGACATGGAATTAGGTTAACACTTCCTGTTAACACTTCCTCATCATTGTCGAGGAATATATGTTTAAAAGTGATTCTCTCAAAAGGGACTTTTTGGTAAATGTGAGGTATTTAATACACTATTAAGACAAGCTCTGTGTTCACTCATAAAGGCGCTTCCTGCCGTCCTGGGGTTCAGCTCCTCACCCGTGAAGATGGGAGGCTAGAGCCTCGTGGTCTCTACGTGTCCTCGCAGCCGAGTCTATGACTCTGTGATACAGAAACGGTTGGCAAAGACCTCCTAAGCAGAGGATCTACGGCTCTGAGAATCCAGGTACGAACCCACGTGTGGTCAGGAGGCTATTCTGTTACTACTGCATCTGAGGATCCAGGTATGAACCCACGTGTGGTCAGGAGGCTATTCTGTTACTTCTACGACCCTGAGGATCCAGGTATGAACCCACGTGTGGTCAGGAGGCTATTCTGTTACTTCTACGACCCTGAGGATCCAGGTATGAACCCACGTGTGGTCAGGAGGCTGTTCTGTTACTACTGCATCTGAGGATCCAGGTATGAACCCACGTGTGGTCAGGAGGCTATTCTGTTACTACTTCATCTGAGGATCCAGGTATGAACCCACGTGTGGTCAGGAGGCTATTCTGTTACTACTACGACCCTGAGGATCCAGGTATGAACCCACGTGTGGTCAGGAGGCTGTTCTGTTACTACTGCATCTGAGGATCCAGGTATGAACCCACGTGTGGTCAGGAGGCTATTCTGTTACTTCTACGACCCTGAGGATCCAGGTATGAACCCACGTGTGGTCAGGAGGCTGTTCTGTTACTTCTGCGACTCTGAGGATCCAGGTATGAACCCACGTGTGGTCAGGAGGCTATTCTGTTACTACTGCATCTGAGGATCCAGGTATGAACCCACGTGTGGTCAGGAGGCTATTCTGTTACTTCTACGACCCTGAGGATCCAGGTACGAACCCACGTGTGGTCAGGAGGCTATTCTGTTACTACTGCATCTGAGGATCCAGGTATGAACCCACGTGTGGTCAGGAGGCTATTCTGTTACTACTGCATCTGAGGATCCAGGTATGAACCCACGTGTGGTCAGGAGGCTATTCTGTTACTTCTACGACCCTGAGGATCCAGGTATGAACCCACGTGTGGTCAGGAGGCTATTCTGTTACTTCTACGACTCTGAGGATCCAGGTATGAACCCACATGTGGTCAGGAGGCTATTCTGTTACTACTGCATCTGAGGATCCAGGTATGAACCCACGTGTGGTCAGGAGGCTATTCTGTTACTACTGCATCTGAGGATCCAGGTATGAACCCACGTGTGGTCAGGAGGCTATTCTGTTACTTCTACGGCCCTGAGGATCCAGGTACGAACCCACGTGTGGTCAGGAGGCTATTCTGTTACTACTGCATCTGAGGATCCAGGTATGAACCCACGTGTGGTCAGGAGGCTATTCTGCTACTTCTACGACCCTGAGGATCCAGGTACGAACCCACGTGTGGTCAGGAGGCTATTCTGTTACTACTGCATCTGAGGATCCAGGTATGAACCCACGTGTGGTCAGGAGGCTGTTCTGTTACTTCTGCGACTCTGAGGATCCAGGTATGAACCCACGTGTGGTCAGGAGGCTATTCTGTTACTACTGCATCTGAGGATCCAGGTATGAACCCACGTGTGGTCAGGAGGCTATTCTGTTACTACTGCATCTGAGGATCCAGGTATGAACCCACGTGTGGTCAGGAGGCTATTCTGTTACTACTGCATCTGAGGATCCAGGTATGAACCCACGTGTGGTCAGGAGGCTATTCTGTTACTTCTACGACCCTGAGGATCCAGGTAAGAACCCACGTGTGGTCAGGAGGCTATTCTGTTACTTCTACGACCCTGAGGATCCAGGTATGAACCCACGTGTGGTCAGGAGGCTATTCTGTTACTTCTACGACCCTGAGGATCCAGGTATGAACCCACGTGTGGTCAGGAGGCTATTCTGTTACTTCTACGACTCTGAGGATCCAGGTATGAACCCACGTGTGGTCAGGAGGCTATTCTGTTACTTCTACGACTCTGAGGATCCAGGTATGAACCCACGTGTGGTCAGGAGGCTATTCTGTTACTTCTACGGCTCTGAGGATCCAGGTATGAACCCACGTGTGGTCAGGAGGCTATTCTGTTACTTCTACGACTCTGAGGATCCAGGTATGAACCCACGTGTGGTCAGGAGGCTATTCTGTTACTACTGCACCATCATCATAGCCCTCTCTTACCTAACTTCTGACTCCGGGTTTTGAGTTCATTTTTAGGTTTTTGCTTTATTCCTCATGATAAAATCAGTACATAAAACACAAGGAAAAAAACCACTTCCATAATCTTATTGCCCAGATGAAACAACTGCAAACATTTTCTTTCAAAGAATCAATCGTGAATTTAGAAGAGTAGCACAAAAGAAATCACCTAAAGTATTTCTGCTCCATATATTCATAAGGACAGTCCCAATTAAGTGTATTTTGTTGATAAAAAAGGAAAGGAATGGGCGTAAGTCCTACCGACTTCATGCACAGGCATAGATCTATGCTCGTTTGGAGAATATCTGTTCAGCAGTACCCTCAAACGCCATTTTTAATTCTCAAATTTGTGCCATAACCTTTCTTCCAAACCCTATTTGCATTTGTGTCTGTGCAAGAGTGAAAATGCAAAACTATGACATCTTGGTTACAGCTCTGACACAGACACTAGGCTCATTCTTTGAATAAACAACCCTGACCAGGTGCTTAGGTAAAGCACAGGTGCTGTTGGGGACACAGGTGAAGCAGGACCCTGCCCACGGCAGGGCTCTGGGTCAGTCAAGCTCTTTACCGTGTATATTCTTCTTGCAACTGACCAGGATCAGGTGGGAAAAATTTCACTGCTAGGCGAAGCACTGTATTCTTTGGCCCTATAAAAAGAAAAATTTTAAAGTCCACAAATAAGGTCACACTCTGTATTTGCTATCTTTCTGCATATTCTGGTGTGATTGAGCTAGTGCTTTCAAATGGACTGTTAAAGCAAATCTTTTCAAGTAAGAGGATGTTAAGAAATTTCCTCTGCGTGAAATTGTTAGTCCTAAGTACCAGTCACATATAGCAAAGAAAAAATTGAAAACTTTTGCTTTATGTAGAGATTACTAAAAGAAACCCTAAAAACAAGCAGGAAACTGCACATTAAAATCTTAAAATGTATTCTTCTTTATATTTTAGGAATAAAAAAGTGATTTAAAAAATTAAGGTGTTTATACTATTAGTCATAGTAATAATTTTAAAAGCCTGGGAGTTCCCTGGTGGCCTAGTGGTTAGGACTCTGGGCTTTCACTGCCAGGGCCTGGGTATGATCCCTGGTTGGGGAAATGAGATCTCGTAAGCCATGTGGCAAGGCCAAAAAAAAATTAATAATAATAAAAAGGCCATTATTTTTGAAATCCTTATATACTTTAGTGAAAGAAAAATGTTATCATTCACTATACTGAACTAGAACAACCTGATTACTGTAAAGAATAAGTGTAGGATATTAGCTTATCTGAGTATTTTAGCTTTATTGAAATTTTATAATAACACAGCCATGTGATTTCCACCACAAGAAAAGAGGAACTGTTTTGCTAAAATGCTATGGCAACCGAAACGGCCTTCGCTTATCAGTGAACAAAAGTTCCTTCCATACAACCTCTTCTCCTCAATTTAGTCCTAAAAAACTTACAGGTGAATTCAGATGACCAGAGATTTCACCCCGTATGTCTTTTCATAACTTAGAAACTGCACACTTATTTTTGCGTATTGGCGAAAAATGAAGGCAATACCGAGCAGCATATCCTATGTCTTCCAAATTAGAGGCAAGTAACTGAGAACTACCTGAGTTAAATGACGCCCCACCCTCCACGTCTTACAATTTAAAGCTAAGCAGCAAAGTGACCTCCAAGTTCACCTGCTGCTGGTGTCACTTCGCTGCTGCCCAGAGTGGTGACGACCATGATCATCTGAACGTGCCTTGAATTTGAACAGTCAAGGACAAAGCATCTTAAATGAGCAGAGTTTTAAAGAGTTAAGAAAAGGACTTACTTTGTACTTGTCTAACGATGGGTTTCATAGGTTCAAGCCAGATCTAAAGAGGATGTAAGAAAAGATATCAAATCCATTAAATTATTTCTCTATTTAATAAGAATGTTACAAAACACAAATATTTATAATTAAGGGAGATATTTAAGGCAGGAGTATTTTGGCCCTGCTGCTCTTAGACACACATCGAATCCTGACATAACAGAGCACGCTGTGGGAGGCATAGGACAGGATGCCGTGAACCGCCCCAAGTCACAGAGGCTGCTGTCGCTGTGCACAGGACGGGCACCCAGAGCTGTGTGTGTGTGTGTGCTGGGGCCGGTATCCGTTAAGACCAGGCAAATATCGGGCACCCGCTGCCTTTGTAAACAGCGAGCTGATGAGAGGGTTCCTGAGCGACAGGGGTAGAAGGGGCTCTACGATGCTGACGTGCTTTTCCAACTAATGGGTTCATTTGGTTTCTTTAAAACAGTTCCACCTGTAAATATTAAAGTTCCACACTTTTACGGTTCACCTCTCAAGTAAAATGAGGCATAACCAGTTTAGTAAAGCAGTTTGCTCAAAATCCACTCTTGAAATGATTATCACACACGATATACTCTAGTTGCTTTTACAACTTATGAAGAAAGGATTTCCTTGGCACATGTGTTAGTAGATTGAAAAAAATTAGGGGGGATGCCAATTCAGGCTTAGGTAGAAGGCAAATATATTCCCTACAGTTGTAAATAAACTAATAGCACAGCTTTGATAATAACAACGTGCCCTGCTTGTATCATTCCAGGAGGTCCTCAGTGGTCTCTGGCCCGGATGCACGGATGCATCATCGTAAGCACCCGCAGCCCACCTAGAGCCTATTTCCAAAAACAGATGAGAAGCACATACCCAGCAGGACTGGGCGTTTTGAAACTCCAAGCCGAAGTAGTCACATTCTATCAGATTCAAGCGCTTCCACACCTGGGTCAGTAACACCTGGCCATCGCATTTAGGCTGTGGTGAGACAGACGAGAAAAAACACGAGGAGGGTTACATGACTTCAGACAACAAAGATTTACGAACACTGCGGCATAAAGTCCCTTCCCACACGTACAACTTTATTATATTTAACTTCTTGCTTCGCTCTCCCTTCTGACGAGGCGCACAAACTGTCACGAAGCGAACAGATGAACCTGAGGCTCTTTGTGCTCAGAAACTGACGCCTAAATACAGCTAAAAACTCCTCAATTTTACATTCTCAGAGTGTGTGGAGTCACATTTCTTTGTAACTTTAAGGTTGCAGGAACCATTTTTAGCCTCAGTAAACATTTTATCAGACAGTTCTGACATTTACTAAAAAGGTGAGTCTCGTGGTCCATGTTGGCATGAGATCCCGTGGATAACTTAGTGTCTGGCAGCCTTTCCCACAGGGAGGAGAGCATGAACTAGGCAACAAACCAGGTGGGGAGTCGGCCCTCCGCTCTGTTCACAAAGATAAATTCCAGGGGACTAAAGGCACAGGAGAATGCTTCCATACTCTCGGGCTGAGTACCGCCCCCTAAGCGGAGCATAAAGGAAAGATTGATAGATCCGATTAAGCAGAAATGGAAAATTTCTGAATAGAAAGACACTGAACAAAGTTACAATCTAGAATCATGCTGAAAAAATTATAACTTATGTCTCACGCTGTTCTTATGAAGAAATACAAATGGCTTTAGGCATACAAAAAGGTACTCAAGGGACTTCCCTGGTGGTCCAGTGGGTAAGACTCCACACTCCCAATGCAGAGGGCCCCAGGTTTGACTCCTGGTCGGGGAACTAGATCCCACACGCATGCTGCAACTAAGAGCCCACAGGCCACAATTAAGAGTCCGCATACCGCAACTAAGAGTCTGCATGCCACAACTAAGACCCGGCGCAGCCTAAATAAATATTAAAAAAAACAAAAACAAACAAACAAAAAACCCCAAAAGGTACTCAAGCTCTCTAGTAATAAAATAGATTAAAACAGTGAGGTGTCACTTTTCACCCATCAAAGAGGTTATGATGATGTCAAGAGTGCGTGGCGTGGCCATGGGAAGACAGCCACACACCTGCCACGATACTGTGAAAACACCTTCCAGCCTGAAGTGTATACATGTACCTTTGCCACAGCAACTCCGCTTCTACTTCCTCCTACAGATAGTCCAAAACAGCTGCACAGAGCTAAACACCAAGGACAAACTAGCAAAGAACTGGCAAAATGAGTAATGGCATATCCCTCATTAGAAATTACGCATCCCTTAAAAAGAACACAGAAATTCTGTATGGACCATCACAGAATAAAGTCAAGACTACAGTTGAGTCAAGAAGAAAGGTTTCCACTTCTACACAGCATGATTCCCTTTCATAAAACACACCCTCTGTTAACACACAGCAGAAACAGGTCTGGAAGGCTGCGCGCCGTGTCTCTAAGGGACTGGACAGAGGTGGGGGACTGGGAAGAGGACTTTCACTTTCACCTCAATTATGAACTTGTCTTAGTCATTAATGTCTAAATTTTTCATCAGTAGACATGTTATTTTCACAATTAAAATATAACATACACAAGTGGGTGGGGAGGGAAACGTCCGCTATTTAACCACCAGCTCTTCTCTCCGTGGGCTCAGGAAGTGTTGAGGCTCCTGAAATGAGAACTGTTATTTGAAGGGATAAAAACCCGCCCTCCGTCCTAACAGGGAGGCTCGCAGAGAACCACAGAGCACAGCGAGCACCTCGTCAGGACGTAAGGTGAGCTACCGCGTGATCTCACGCTGAAAATAAACACACTTAGTAGAGAACAGATTCGCAGGTCTTGCTGGGCTCCGTTCCTATGACGTCGTCCCTAAGAGCACCACGGGAGAGCTCCCTGTGACAGAGTGGGTGCTGGGGAGGCCGTGCAGTGCCCTGCAGGCCCCGTGTCACCGCAGGGACCGCCCACACCGGGGCCCCTCCGTGGTTAACCAGTCAGAAATCACGGATTTTGCTGCAACCCACCCCTGACCCCACGACCCCTGGGTGTCTGACCCCCCTAGAAGTCCTCTCGAAGCCACGTCACCCCTCCCCCAGGACGGGCCAGGACACCCCAGCCTCACCCTCAGCCCCCACCCAGGGCTGGGTGCACCCCTCCCTGTCCGGTCGGCCTCCAGGGGGCGTGTCCTCTGAGAACCCGCTAAGGTGCCCTTGACCTCTGTCAGCTCCCCCAGCAGCCACATCATGTGACCCCCGGACACGGCAATGGTGGCACTGAGGCTGGTTCTCACCCGCCCTGGGCTCCCCACCCCGTCTGCGGCCGGACAGGAGGCGGCACAGCCTTACCCGAGCCCCCCCCCGCCCCGACCCCAGCTACCCGCCGGCCAG